>NW_026781225.1:242508-265008 GCF_030144855.1 Hypanus sabinus | reverse complement strand
TTCAGCAGCAGAATCAGGACAAAGGGGAATATTGGGTTGAGGACGGAATGAAGCAGTGTGAATGCTGCTGTCTGAGAACAGGAAAATAAACGGAAACCAATCGGACAGAGCTGGAGCTGAACGGGTATCGAATGTAACCCACCGAGCAAAAAGTACCAGAAAATGTCCTTTCCGCAGCTCAGCAGAGTCACTGTCCCCAGAACCAGAGCCGCCGCTCTCCCGGTGCAGTATTTTCCTTTCATCTTCTGAAAACAAATGGCGACAAATCGGTCAAGGCTGAATGAGACGGTGTACCAGACTGAGCAGTCCGTGGCGACGGAGAACAGGACGGCGTGGATGTTACACACGGGAACACGACGCGACCGGAGGTAAACTTCTACTCACTGACATGTAAGTCAGCGGAATCTTGTTCAGTACCAGAACGAAGAGAACGACCAGCCGATCCGCTGCTGTCATGGCAGCCAGGTACCTCGCGACGCCTTTGGAGAGACCGCACTTCCCCCGCGGCAGGATGGCCCTTGTCACCGCGTTCACTGTGCGGAGGGCAATAGAGACCATTCGCGCACATTCCGATGGGAACGTTCTCTGAAAATAACCACTTCAATCGACAGCGCTTCCGGGAGCACAGGGGAATATGGACTTAATGCATCTGCTGAAGAGATGATCGGGAGCCTTTACTGAATCGGCGGTGATTATATTGTACCTGCTGAAGTTCAGGAAAAAATGAGCGGAATCTCATTGAAACCTATCGGATACTGAAAGGGCGAGATATGGCGGACGTGGGGAGGGAGGTAGCTTCTGTGGTGCGGGAGTCTACACCTGAGGTCGAGGCTTCACAATAGAAAAACGTCACAATGGAGCAGAGATGGGGAGAAACTTCTTTACTCCTTTAACAGGTGGGGTTGTAAGGTATTCACTATAAGGTTATGACACATATCAGACTATTAAGGGATTGGACAAGATAGAGGCAGGAAATATGTTCCAGATGCTGGGAGAGTCCAGTACCAGAGGGCATGGTTTGAGAATAAGGGGTAGGTCATTTAGGACAGAGTTAAGGAAAAATTTCTTCTCCCAGAGAGTTGTGGGGGTCTGGAATGCACTGCCTCGGAAGGCAGTGGAGGCCAATTCTCTGGATGCTTTCAAGAAGGAGCTAGATAGCTATCTTATGGATAGGGGAATCAAGGGATATGGGGACAAGACAGGAACGGGGTATTGATAGTAGATGATCAGTCATGATCTCAAAATGGCGGTGCAGGCTCGAAGGGCTGAATGGTCTACTTCTGCAGCTATTGTCTATTGTATTTATTTGTTTGTTTATTCACTCATTGATGCATTCCTTCCAGCGATGCAGTCCCCTCCAACAAACTCCTAACAGAGAAGTATCCGGGACGCTGACGGCCCCACAGCCGGAGGGAGAACGCCCGTAATTCACTCAGCCGGTGTTGCTGAAGCGGTACCGGTTTGAGAGACCAGCCGTGCATTTAGCCCGTCGTTAGAGGACAGGCATGCAAGAGAAGCTGATTCATATTTTCCAAAGTTAATAACCAGGAAGAGACGGGACCACTTACCAGGGACAGCGACAATGGCGAGTACAGGATATTATAAACCATTTTGACGGTCTCGAGAACCAGTCGGAGCCAACGGTATTCCTTTAGGATTTTTTTAAAACCAGGTATGGATATTCCCCCCAGAAAATATTCCTTACAGATGCCGCAGGGTTCCGCGGTGCAACCTGCAGATTCATTGCTGGCAGACTCCAGGTTCCTGCTCCCGATCCAGCCTCTGTCCTCTCTCGACCCGGAGCCCGCTGGTCTCTGATGGCGCAGATGGGCGGTTCTGACTGAGACTGGCGTTGGGAGCGACACATGTCAATAGAACAATTCACCGGCAGCCACGCCTCCCCGGTGACGTCGGCAATTCCCTCGGACTCTCCCTCAGTTGGGCCCAACGGAGTGACAGGCGCAGTTAACCCTTTATCTGCAGACCGTCAGAGAAGCGATAGAAAAGCAGATCGGACGTATCCACGGATGCGCGACGTGTCTGTAAAACGGCACAAAATTGAGAAGCTTATAGACACACGGCTGGACATTGAGATACAACCAGTCTGGGAAGGAAGTTACACGCAGCAAATCGATAAAGGCAAAACAGCAAGCAAACAATAACGCTGATATAAACAGACCGACAAAGTGATAATTGCACAGATAGTTCTTAAAAGATGACAGTTGCGCAGGCAGACTGATGTCGATGCCGAGTTAGATGATAGGAAAACAATGATTTTCAGAGAGAAGGAAAAGCTTCGAACCAGCGGCCAATCTGGACGACGGGTGATTCGGGGGGATAGAAAGCGACAGCGGATCCTCACAGTGAAAAAGTCCAGCGCCTGGCGGGCGTTTGCGTCTGATCACCAGGAGGAAGGCAGGTTCAACTGCAGCATGCATCCTCTGAATGGAACGGCAGGCAGGTGACCTCCAGGCTTCTGCCGGCCGAGGAGTCAGCTCAGAGAGGCTTCCGTCAAAGTAGGCAAAGACCAGGAAAGCGCTTGGTTAAGGGATTTAATCCATCCCTTTTATACATCTGATCGGATGAGACAACGGAGGTGCCAGGCAGCGCACATGAATGGCCCCCCTTGCGGGATCTGGGAAGGCGGAGAGAACCCCGGTCACCCTGACGGCGGCGGCAGCGGGAGCTGCGTCCAGCTGCAGCTTCTCACAATCCGCGTTGAGACCCGGACGAGCTCCGGATCACTCACGAGGCGGAAGTAGTTATTGAGAAGACATATAAGGAGGCAGTTGCACCCAGGGCGCGGGGTAGTGGAGACTGTGTGACAGCCTGGAAGGAGAAAGGGCTGAAGGGGCCGGGGCAGAGTTCCCATGTGGCCATCTCCTTTTTTTGGAGGGGCGCTGTTTTTTGGGGGTGGGGGGTGCGGTGCGGACGAATCACCTAACAGTGTTCAGTCACAGTGTTCGGGTCTCAGGCCCTGAGTTTGCCTCTGTGACTCAGAGGGGCGTTGAGCGGAGACTCTGTGTGTGTGTGTGTGTGTGTGTGTGTGTGTGTGTGTGTGTGTGTGTGTGTGTGTGTGTGTGTGTGTGTGTGTGTGTGGGTGGGTGGGTGGGGGGTAGGGGGCGGCAGCGAGAAGGTCAGGCTGCGGTGATGGGATATTCGTTATAGCGGTGCGGACAGGTGGGTCGGTCGGCGACAACGCCAGAGTTATCTCACATTGGGTCCTCAGCATTCTTAAACCGGGTGTGTGAGCAACTCGCAATCGTGGCCCACTGAGTTTCCAATGACAAGGGTACGCTGATCGACCAAGTTCTGCACTGCCAGTCCCGGGAGCTAAGAGCTAAACTTAGCAGGACCTCCAGGAATCTCTGCCCGTGCTGCGTGCTTGTGAGGCCGGAAACTCAAAGAGTGTGCTGATTAATACGCTGCTAAAGAGTTGCTTTTGTATCCCACTGATCTGGAAATGGATGCCAACATTGCGTTTGGCTTCCTGAAATTTCCGCAAATTTTCCTGTGGTGTATCTTCCCAAAAGGCTCTGCACCTCCGCTTGTTTCGATGTTCTCCCCTTTGTTAAATTCGCCCAGGCCGATACAGGGAGTATACATTTACTATCTGGCGAAGGAGTTGTTTTTTATATGCCGGTGCTCTGAAAATCGATTGTAACTTGTACTTGCCTCCCTCGTCGGCAGATTTTCCTGCCACTCCGATGAGCACCCTGCAATCTCAACACTGCCCGCCCTTCCATCTACTTTCGCGAGGGTCTCAAACCCTGTCACAAAGCAATCAGACTCTTCATTCAAATCGTTGACTTGCAACGCGGTAGGAAGCGGTCCCGGCAGCGATCGCTGCGGAACTCCACCCTTCCCCGCCGAACAATCAGTAAAGGACCTGTAATGTTGATCGACAGCTCCCGACAGAGTGCGCCGGGACATGCGGCTTCACCTGCTACTGAGAAGCATAAAAGACACGACAACTGCCTATAAATAGAGGAGCCATATTGCAACAAATCATATAACTACTGTGCAGTGATTACAGACCGGACAATACGTAATAGCCGTCCGGATATAGTAACAGAGGGCAGACAAAGAACAACAACAACTTATTGAATGGATGAAGCCATTGCGAGCGCGCAAAAACAAGCGGAAATCAATGCTTTGCAAACACTACAATTTGCTGAATTAACCTTTACACACTGTGCAGGTGCTATACCTTCACAGGATGGTGTGGGTCAAGCCTGACGCGGCCCAAGAGTCCCCTCATAGCGAACGCCTGTACCAAATTGTGAAACACAGGTGATTTTTAGAAGGTATAAGTAGCGTATCCGACATTATTAAACGGGTGAGTCATCCTTATTTAATGTTTCAGAGAGCAGGGAGAGTGCATTTTTTGAGAGAAAAAATGTTATTTTATGGAGAAAAAGCATCCACTATTACTCAGTATCATTTTCTATTTTACCTGAAACCTGAAAACATAACTGCCATAATGACTTCAATATGTTTGTTGAAACTGAAAGTGGGAAGAAAATTCTGCAACAGCTGTGCTTATTATACAACCATTTATAACCATTAAAATCCTTACTGTGTTACGATTCGGCTACAGTGAATATAGAATTGAGACATATTTTTTTTAATAAACAAATACAACATTTATTAAACACTGCTCAAAAAGAAAACCAAAAGTAAACAAACTACTCACTTAACCGGAAGTCAGCCGCAATCCGGCAGCTCGATCAGTACTTACAGCGAGAGATGCGAAAGCAGTTCTTAAAAGTAGTAAATGCAAAAGTCCAAATGATTTACGCATTCAGTTAGGAGGGATTTTCCTCGAAGTAATGAATTTTTCGACGACGCGACGTTACTGCTGAATCCAGCCGAAATATGCCTTGCCTGTAGGATGTACGGCGAAGGAAACAAAGCAGCTTAAAGGCACTGAACTTTCCTTGGCGAAACCCTGCTGCAGTCCCTTCTGCCCTTCTCGCAGGGACAATTCTCAGATGCAGGTTACTAATTCCTCCGAATGAGGATGAAATGAGGTTGAATCTGTTTTACTGCCGACAACACCGACTTTCCTCGATCCTGCAGCTTCCCGAACTTCAGTAGCCCTTCACTCTCCAACTGGACTTTAACTGGCAGCGATTTTCAGAACTGCCCGCGCAACGATTCTTGCAGTAGAAATTATAACTCCACTTCAAACGTAACTGTGTCATGAAAATCAAATACGCAGCAGAATGGAGTCACCGACGAATTGAGGCACGAACTGACCAGCGTCACAGCCTTTTATATCTTTTATGCCTGTTCAACGAGACCATCATATGACCTCTCACTGGCGGGAAAATTACATCACTTCACTATCACATGACCATTGCATCATGCCCAGCAGAGCCTCAATTACATCCTGGCATTGTGACAGTAAAAAGATACCCTTCGAGGATGTAACACCTCCCTCCAAAAAAAAAAGATCTGTCCAGAGAAATTTTTTAACAATTAACTAGTTACAAAAAGAAAATACAACTGTATAAAATTTACAGCACACACAGTACACACGGTATTATCAAACTAACCTTACAAATTACTATACAGCAGGAGTGTTAGAAATGTTAAAATATCACTTCATAAAAAATTTACGTCGTACATTCAACATCGAGATAGACAATCAGTAACCACATTATCTTTGCCTTTAATATGAGTTTTCAGAATATTGTATTCCTGTAACATCTAACTCCAATTTTAAAACCTATTTTTGCTTTTTTCATCTTACTCAGAAACACTAATGGATTATGATCGGTGTAGACTGAGTGGCTTTTGAGTTGCAGCAACATGCATATCAAAATGTTCTAAAGCCAAAACAAGAGTTAACAATTCCTTCTCTATTGTCGAATAGTTTCTTTGAACCCCTTTAAATTTCTTAGAAAAGTAAGTTAGCGGATGATCAGCCTCGTCACCCTCATTCTTTTGCAGTAGTACTGCTCCTGCAGCCTCATCACTAGCATCCACAGCCAATGAAAAAGGTTTTTCAAAGTCAGGTGCCCTAAGCACAGGTTGTTGACATATCATTGTTTTCAATTTCTCAAATGCTTCTTGACAAGGCACTGTCCACACAAACTTCTCATTCTTCTTCAAGAGGTTAGTTAATGGAACGGCAATATTAGCAGAATTCTTACAAAATTTTCGATAATATCCTACCATTCCCAAGAATCTTCTGAGAGATTTTTTTTCCCAGTTGGAGTGGGGAATCTCTAAAATTGCCCGAACTTGTGCCTGAACAAGAGCTTCCTTACCTTGACCCGCAGAATAACCAAGGTGAGTCACAGTGGCATGTCCGAATTCACGTTTAGCTAAGTTAATAGTTAAGTTAGCTTTTGAAAGACTTGCAAATAGTTTCTCCACCGCAGTAATGTGTGCTTCCCAAGTTTCATTCCCTGTCACTAAATCGTCAATATAAGCGTCTATATCTTTTAACCCCTGAATCACAGAGATAAATCATCCGCTGAGTGACAAGCTTCATGTTATCTATCTTTAAATTTTAAAACATAGTCCAGCAAATTAGTATTTAAATCTTTATTAATCCACTGTTCTTTTAATGGGGGCAAAGGTCCTCTAACTCTATGTCCAAATACAAGTTCAAATGGACTGACACCTAATGAATCCTGTACCGACTCCCTTACTGCAAATAGAAGTAAGTGTACGCCCTCATCCCAACCGTTTTCATTTTCAACACAAAACGTCCTAATCATAGTCTTGAGGGTAGAATAAAACCTCTCCAAGGCGCCTTTCGATTCTGGACGGTATGCAGACGAGGTAATCTGCTTCTCTCCCAATTTATAAGCCAGCTGTTGAAACAGTCCAGACATGAAATTACTGCCTTGATCAGATTGTATTTCCTTAGGTCATATAAAATAAATAAAAGAAAATGTATAAGGGCCTTGCTTACAGTTATAGTTGTTATATTCCTAAGTGGTACTGCCTCCGGAAACATAGACGCAGTACACACGTCAGTCAGCAAGTACTGATGGCCAGTTTTTGATTTCTGGTAATGGGCCTACACAATCTATAATAATTATAGAATACGGTTAATCGAATGCGGGAATAGGTTTCAGTGGGGCCATTAGAGTAACTTGATTACCCACAATTTGGCATGTATGACACGTTCTGCAAATCGTCGCCACATCTTTTCTCAAACCAGGCCAGTACAAATGCTTTAAAATCTTGCCCACTGTTTTCTTCACCCCTTGATGTCCACCCAAGGGCACACTGTGGGCAGAAGTTAAAATCTTATTTCGATAAATTTTAGGAACAACTCCCTGGTTAACTATATTCCATTCCACACTTGCAGGTATTGTAGGTTGTCTCCACTTTCTCATCAATACTCCTTTCTCAAAATAATATTCTACTGGGACCTTATCAATTTCACTATCCGGAAGAGCTTGTTCTTTAAATTTTATAATCTCAGTACTCTGCTCTGCTATCATCTCCTTCTGAGACAGAGACAAATCTTCATGGTCAGACTCACTCCAAAAATCTTGTTCAAACAATGAAGGTAAGAAAGTCTCCGACACATCCACAAAACTCGAATCCTGAGTTGAGCAGTCATGCGTAACAATCTGATTCTGCACATCAAGCTTTTTAGCCACAGCTCGTGTTACAACACAGGAAGAATCTGTGTTAGATTCCATCCGTGGATGCTCTGACTTTATTGTCAAATGCACCTCAGGAAAAACTTGTCCATCTGCCAAGCCATTTCCAAACAATAAAGAAATATCATTCATTGGTAAACTAGTTTGTCGTCCAACTGTAACAAGGCCTGTAACTAACCCTGACGTTAAATTTACTCAATGCAAACGTACTGACATAAGGGCACACCCAACACCACGTATATAGTCTCCCTCACCAGTGTCAGACTCATTAATCTTTAACACACTGTCTAACATCAGTGATTGAGAAGCTCCAGTATCCCGAAGGATTTTTATAGACACCGGAGTGGATCCCTCTTTTAAGGATACACATCATTCAGTTGTAAAATGATCATATCCCCTCTTAACTTGGTCAGACTCTGACAAAGCTTCATTTGTATTTATCGAACCCTTTGGATTTACAGGTGTTTCAGTGTGTTGCACACAAGCATCTGGGACTGCTTCCTTCCCCTTCTTCAATCGGCAACTGTTAGCTATTACGTAACGAGGTTTCTTACAATAGTCACAAATAGGACTGTATTCCTTCACAAGCTGTCTTTCACCCACACCTTTCTCACTACCTTCTGACTTAATTACTGGTTTACCCTGTGCTATTAATACTTTTAAAAGTTCTGCCCTGAGGAATTTTATTCTTGTGGATTGAAGCATACTCGTCAGCTAACTTAGCGGACTCCTGCAATGTAGCCGTGTCCCTCCTGATTAAGTAGGTCCTTACTTCAACACGAATGTTCCTTTTAAATTCCTCCATTAAAATCAGCTCTTTCAATGTATTATAGTCCCCATTTACATTTTTATAGGAAACCCATCTTTCAAAGCACACAGATTTATCGTAGGCAAATTCCACATTTGCTTTATCCACAGATTTCTTCAAATTTCTGTTTTTTGTTTGTTCTCTCTGTATGCTTCTGGAACCAGTTCATACGCTTTAAGTACATGCTGATTCTAAATCATAATCAAGTGCTTGCTCGGCAGTTAAAGCTGTATAAACCTGGTGTGCCTTGCGTTTAATTACACTCTGTAACGTCGCTGGCCAGTTCTCTTTCGGCCACTCTGAAATCAGAGCAACAGTTTCAAAATGTTGAAGATATTTATTCACTTCTGCTTCAGTAAACGGAGGAGCCAAGGCAACTTCGCGACCCGCAGCAAATTGTTTCCTGGTACCAGAGGACTGATTTTCGGACCTTAATTTCGCCATCGCTCGCTCGAACTCCCCTCTTTCTCTCAGCTTCTTTAGCTTCAAATTCTCTCTTTCCGTTTGCTTCTCTTCCTGAAACCGCTTCATCAGAATCACCCAGCACCGCAGAGAATGACGCGGTTTTCCTCTGAATAACAGGCTTTGGAAATACCTTTAAGTTCCACTGCTACCGATCTCATTACGTCACTCTTTTTCGCCTTCGCTCATAACTCCGGGCAGTAAGTCATTAATATTCAATGTCGCCGAATACCACCCACAAACCAATCAAAGGAAAGAACCGGGTACTTCCCTTTCCAAATCGGGCTGATAATTAAACGAGCATTTAAGGACAAAAACGGAACGTATCCCGAGAGCCTTCAATCGTTACGATACGGCAACAGTGAATATAGAATTGAGACGGGTATTTTATAAACAAATTAAACATTTCTTTAAACTCAACTCAACCAAAAAAATGGAAAGTAAACAAACGACGAACTTAACCGGAATTTAACTGCTAGATGGCAAGTCGAGCAGATCTTAAAGCAATAAATATAAAAAAGTCCGAGTGATTTAGACTGTCAGTTAGGAGAGACTTTCCTGAAATAACGGATACCTCGGCGACATGATGTCACTGCTGATCCCAACAGAAATACGCCTTGCCCGAGGAATTTATGGTGAAGGAAAGAAAACCTGCTTAAAGGAATTGTCCTTTTCTTTGGCGGATAGCACTGCCCCAAACCTTATAGCAGGGATTATCTCGGATGCGGGCTGCTACCTCTTTGAACGAGGATTCAATAAGGTCGACCCCGTATTAGCGCCGACGACACCAACTTTACTCGATCCTTCGAGTTTTCTGTACTTCGGTAAATTCTTCCCTCTCCGACTGGACTAAAACTGGCAGCGTCGTGGCGAAACTGTCGGCAATAACCCTTGAAACTTAAGATAGAGAGTAAAACTCCAGCTTAAAACAAAAACTGCGTCATGAGACGAATACGTAGCATGACGGGGTAACTGACGAATCAAACGAGGAACAAACGAGGAATCAAACGAGGAATCAAACCTTGCGTCACAGCAAGGTTTCCCCGTTTAATACTTGCTGAAGCAGTATAGAGGTCACATGACCTCTCACTGGTGGGAAAATGACGTGATGTAATCTCACACTGGCGAGAAACTACATCGCCCCACCATCACAAAACCGTTACATCATCCTCACCAGATACTCAATTACATCATGGTCATAAGACAGTCACAAGACACCCACGGTGTTCTTAACAAAAGCATGTAAGCAAAAAAAAAGCAATTCGTTCGTTTAAAAGCTGCAAGCAGAAAAAGAAAATCTGGATGGTTTAACGTTATCTACAGTCTTTCGACAGTCCCCCCGCCATGACTTGTGAGGTTAAAGCCATCCAAACCAGGGATAAAAAACCAGGGATAAAAACCAGGGATAAAAACACATTTTAAGGCAATGACTTTCTGTACCCATGAAGTCTTCCGAGTTCAGGGCTCCTTACTTCGCGAGACGATGAAAATCATTCAAAACTTCAGACTCGTCAGGGTGAGAATTAACGAATCGCAATGCTTCAGCTGGTTCCTCAAAAAAAAAAATACGAGCCCCGGAGTTTTTGACGAGAAACATTAATTTGGCCGGGTATTGAAGAGATGGTTGCGACTGTCTCTGGCAAAAGCCCGGACGCGTAGCAGCTGCGGATTCAGAGCGTTTATGAGCAATTTCGCGTGGAAAATGTTCGAAGGAGCGAAGCTCAGAGCTTTGAAATCGAAACAACCTCTCGTTTTCTTGCAATGCGGTCTCTGTTCCTAAAACGAAGAAATCGCACGAACACGTGCCCGTTTTTTTTTTTTTTACCTTGATCCGAAGATTTTGAAGCACCAACTCTATGCGCCATTTTCAATATCCGGCGGTTGTGGGCAAGCCTCCGGAAATAGAGATTGCAACATCTCAGCAAGATAACCCAGCGTGTCGGCGGATCCCGATTTCTCTTTTGATCCGACAATCCGCATGTTGTTCCGACGAGGGCCAGCCTCCAAATCCACGATCCGTTGTCGAGCCTTTTCCAAACGAGAAGAGATGTCAGCCGCA
Organism: Hypanus sabinus; assembly: GCF_030144855.1. Classification (NCBI taxonomy): domain Eukaryota; kingdom Metazoa; phylum Chordata; class Chondrichthyes; order Myliobatiformes; family Dasyatidae; genus Hypanus; species Hypanus sabinus. The sequence continues at coordinate 254,045 of NW_026781225.1, read as the reverse complement.
TTTCGGCTGACCTCCTTAAGGTCAAGGCTCTAAAAGTCATTTCTTTTTTCCTCCAAGGGGAGAAATCTTTCTTTTCGTTGAGTTAATTCAGCAACGGCGTAGTTGATTTGAGACGCTAATCTATTTACCCAGGATAGCTCCTCTGAAGCCCACCGTTTCCTGCTTCAGGATTTCTTCCCGTGCTTTTTATGTTCGACATAATTATAACTGTCCCTCTGTAGGATCGGACTGATTAAAGTTAAAATTTCAAAGCTTAAGACGGAAAAAGGAGTACAGAAAGAAACAGTGTCTTACATGTCCACAGGCGGAAGTCCTTCTCCTTCCATATGTTTCTATACACCACGAGATTCATTTTCTTGCTAGGATACTGAATAAGTTCCTGTTAGAATAAGAACCATGACAGAATCGATGAGATAATACACCGGTAAGAAGACCACTCTCGTCTGAGCTCTCTCGATAGCAAGACGCTTTCGGGTTTGAAATGGCGCTCCCTGAAAGTCCCCCCCCCCTGATATCATGACTGACTTATTGTCCTTCAGAACCCCAATCTCTTGCCTTCTGCCTGTAACTTTGGAAACCCTTTGCTGCTGACAACATTGCGATCTCCGCTTTAAACAAAAAGGTCATGCAAACTTTTACGATACACCTCCGGCAGCGCTGTATATAGAGTTAAGACAGGTTTTTTTTTATATAGACAAATAAACATTTACTGAACTCTGCTAAACAAGAACAAAGAAGTAAACAAGCGACTGACTTAACCGGAAGTTACACAGTCAATTAGGAGAGACTTTCCGGAAGTAACGTATTTCTGGACGAAGTGACGTTACTGCTGATCCCAGACGAAATATTGCCTTGCCCGAAATACTCACGATGAAGGAAATTAAATCGGCTTGAAGGAACTGACATTTCCCTTGGCGAATAACACTGCAAAAACCCTTTCTGCTCTCACAGGCAGGGGTTATCTCGAGTGCAGGTTACTATTTCCTGAACGAAAATCCAACAAAATCGATCCTGTATTAAACCGCCGACGACACCAGCTGTACTCGATCCTTCGGTTTTCTGTACTTCGATAAACTCTTCACTCTCCAACTGGATTGCAAAGGTAGTTCAAGCCATAACTGGCAGCGTTTGGTGAAACTGCCGACGGCAACATTTGAGACTTAAGATAGAAAGTAAAACGCCACTTGAAAACAAAACTGCGTCATGAAACCAAATGCACAGCATAACGGAGGAACTAACGACTTAAACGATGTTTCATAAAAAAAAAAATCCCGCGTCATCGCAGATTTTCCCCGCTTTCTTCCCTATTGGAACAGGCCATCACATGACCTCACGCTGGCGGGATAATACGTCACCCCACTATAACAAGGCCATTACATCATGCTCACCTGATACTCAACTACGTCATGGGCATAAAACTGTCACAAGTTACCCACAAGGTATGTTACACCTCCATCCAAAATAAATAAAATCTGATCTGTCAAGAGCAAAAATTTTAACAATTATTCACAAAACAATACAAATGCGTAAAATCTACCACACACACAATATACATAGTATTATTACACAGCACCTTACAAATTAATATACAGTAGAAGTGTTACAGATGCTAAAATACCACTCCATTAAAAAAACATTGTACATTGAACATCTAGATAAACAGTCACCAATCACCTTTGCCTTTAATATGATTATCAAAATATTATATTCCTGTAACATCAGACTTTGGTTGTTAAATTGGAGTTTGATTTATTTCCTGAACCATTTGCCTTAACCAAGCCGAGACCTACAACATAACCATTGTAATTCACAGTGGCATAACCTAATTCACTTGTAGCTAAATAAATAGTTAAGTTTGCTTTTGAAAGCCTATCAAATAGTTTCTCCACCGCAGAAATATGTGCTTCCCATCTATCATTTCCTGAAGCTAAATCGTCAATCTTTTTACCCATCTGTATCTTTACCCATGAATCACAGAATTAATCATCCGCTGGGAAGTACCTGTTGTATTCTTCATCACAAAAGGAAGAACATTATATTCATATAACCCAGATGGGGTTACAAATGCAGATATTTCTCGACCTCTATCCGTCAATGGAACACACCAATACCCTTTCAACAAATCAGAGTTTCTAAGAGACTGTGTTTTTCCGATTTAATCCACACTATCATCCAGTCTAGGCATTGGATATGCATCTGTTTTCGTTACAGCTTTCACCTTCCTGTAGTCTGTACAAAATTAGTAAACTACACAATACAATATAAAAAATGCAAATATACATATAAAACAAGATAGCAGTAATAAACCTAAAAGTGTAGGAATAATAATAATCAATAACAAACCAGCTCTATCGATGCCAAGGGGTAAATGAATTGTCATAGGAAAGGATAGAGTTCAGTTCATAAATGCTGAAGTAGTTGTGGTTGTTGTGTTGAAATCCTTGGGGAGAGAGAGAGAGAGAGAGAGAGAGAGAGAGAGAGAGAGAGAGAGAGAGAGAGAGAGAGAGAGAGAGAGAGAGAGAGAGAGAGAGAGAGAGAGAGAGAGAGAGAGAGAGAGAGAGAGAGAGCGCGAGAGAGAGAGAGAGAGAGGGAGAGAGAGAGAGAGAGAGAGAGAGAGAGAGACAGAGAGACAGAGAGACAGAGCAAGAGGGAACAGCTACAGCAGCCAAACCTTCCTTTGCTTTCTTAATCCGACATATCGTTGTGGTCATTCAGTTATGACCCCTCTGGTCATCAGCTAGACCGTTCTTCTGTGGTGGACTCGTCACTCTGGCATGAGTGGACACACACACACACACACACACACACACGTCCCCACCGGCCCTGCTGTAACACTGTGAGCTTCACTGACCGATCTCCTGGTCCGGTCCTCGAAGCCCCCGCCTTTCTGTGGGTTCCCAACACTCAATCAGTGTCCGCTGGTGTGTCTGAAGGATGTCCCTCCAGACCTGTCTTTTTATCCCCACTCACGGGGTCTCAGCCATCCATCAACTCTGAACGACTGTGTCCATCAAATCAGGCCCCTCCTGCTGTCTCCTGAGGAATGTTAACGAGCCAAGTCCTTGTAGTAGAAGGTAAATAATCCAGGAAGAGCCACAATACAGTAAATCAGCAGTCTGTCTCCCCCTCTTATCTGTAGCAAACGTTCTAGCCTGGGCTTTATCTCTCCCTCATGAGCAGCAATAAGAACTGCAATAGTTCGTAGTCCTCGGGGGGGGGGGGGTTGGGAATGGTTAACTCTGCACCCCAGTATCCATCAGGTCTGTTCATCACTCATAACACTACCTCCCAGGTGTACTGGATCGCTGCTTTACTTACAGGGAACTTATCTAAAATCGCTTCATCAAAAACACACGAATCTATGTCGCGTTCGGCGATTTTCCTCTGAATTACTGGCTTTATTGCAACCTTCGAAATACCTTTAAGTTCCAACCTGCTCGCAATCTCAGATACTTCGCTAATTACTCCGGGCCTGGCGATGCCAGAAAGTCGTCAATACACGGTGTTGCCGAATTCTACTCACAAACCAATCAAGCGAAAGTATCGGGTATTTCCCTTTTCCAAAACACTGATCGATAATTAAACAAGCATTTAAACTAAAAAAAAAGATTCAGATCGCACGAGCCCCTAACTGTTACGATACGGCAACAATGAATGTAGAATTGAGACAGGTTTTTTTTTATAAACAAATAAAACATCTATTAAACACTTCTCAATTGAAAGAAAAAAAACAAAAGTAAACAAGTGACGGACTTAACCGGAAGTTAACTGCTATACGGCAACTCGAACAGTTCTTAAAGTGATGCATGTGAACACAGTTCTTAAAGCGTCAAATGCAAACAGGTCTTAAAAGTGATAAATGCAAAAGTCCAAATGATTTACACAGTCAATTAGGAGAGACTTTCCGAAAGTAACGAATACTTCACCGACGTGATGTTACTGCTGATCCAAGCCTTGCCTGAAGGATTTAGGACGAAGGAAACAAAACGGCTTAAAGGCACTGACCTTTCCTTGGCGAAACCCTGCTGCAGCCCTTTCTGCTCTTTTAGCAGAGACTATCCAATTCCTTCCAAATGAGGATCAAATAAGGTCGAACCTGTTTTACCGCCGACATCACTAACTATTCTCTATCCTTCGGGTTTTCCGTACTTCAATAAATTCTTCCGGTTCAATCAAAGGAAGATGTCCAACTTATGTTGCCCTCATTTGACTCATATCCCCCTTAAACAAAACCCTAACCTTAAGATGCCTCCAGTAGTGGGGGCAACTGTAACTTGGATTGCTTTCTGTATGATGGAGTCAAGCAACGATTCCTACTCTACCAGAGTTCTGAGAAAGTGACCTTCGTAGAAAGTTCTAATTCGTAAGTTTTCCGCGTTTTCTGTAATATTAATAAATACTCCCGGATGTGAAACTCTGTTTCATGTGTTAAACCCTCAGTAACATCCAGAAGATCACCGTTTCTTTGTACTGCTATATCATCGAATATATTGCAGTGGGCGGGAGCCGGGGCAAGGGCGGCAGAGTGGGACAGCAGGCACGGCAGTTACCTCACATCACAGAAGGCACAGGTTTAGTACTGATTTTCTGGACCGTCTGTGTGCAGTCTGCATATTTCGCTGCGTTCCCATAGCTCTCCTCTCACATGTCAACAGCGTATAGTTGTTATGTTAGTGGGTTAAATTGCCCTGACGGTATAGGTTAGTGGTTGAACCCGGGGGAGTGAGGGGATTGTGAGGAGAATAAAATATTTATTAGTTTGAATGGGTATTTCATGGTCAGCTTGGAGTTAGTGGGACAAAAGTCCTGTTTCTGTACTGTATGCTTTGCAAGATGTTTTTCGGGTTGCAACATTAAGTGATTACAAGTAATATATATATATTATTTCATTAGTTTATTAATGAGAGTCCGTGGATATTTCAGCCCCAGCTTTATCTCGTCTCTAATCCTGCTCTGTGTCCCTGCATAAATAAATGGGTTCACACATGAACACAGGAACTGAAGTGCTAATGCGCTTTCTTGAAGAGGAAAAATAGATTCGCTAAAATTGTTCCCCGAAAAATAGGAGTTGCCAGATATGCGAACATAGAGGAATGTTACCAGTACCAACAGCCAAAACAGAATGAAGATCCCTGAGATACTTAGTAGCAGGACGATGGACTTCCTGCGGCTGTCCGTCTCCTGGTTGGCCTGTCTTTCACTGTTTCCACCCACCTGGAGTCTCCGGCGGATTTTAATGGCCCTTAAAATGTTTCTAATGGTTAAGAAATTAAGCAGCAAAATTAGAACGAAAGGAACACAAGGGGTTAAAATGCTATCAATCCAGTCAAATGCCATCCAGCCATTTGACGTGTAATAAGATGCCTTCATCTTGCATGGCTTGCGTTCGTTCTGATGTGGAACTTCAAATATAAAAGCGTAAAACGTATTTTTGAAGCAGCTGACGATAGTAACTATTCCGATCACCACAACTGCCGTTCGCTCTGTGCAATATTTCGTTTTCAATTTTTGGCAGCAAATAGCCACAAAGCGGTCAAAGGTGAACATGACGGTCACCCAGACGGAGCAGTCTCTGACGGCGTAAGCTACCACAATGTTCACATTGCAGGCTGGGGAAAATAGGAGGAAACTGGATGGCACAGTCATTGGAACAATCCGGTTAAATATCACGGCCGTGATAAGGACCAGGAGATCCGTCACCGCCATGGAGAGCAGGTAGACGGTGATACATCTGGAGAGACCACAGCGTCTGCGGAGTATTACCGCCATCACGGTCAAGTTAGCTGCAGTAGATAAAAACAGAGCGAGTAAAATCACTAATCTTTTCGTGTTGTTCCTCATCTGTTAAATTACACTGATAATTCAGAATAAAAATCTTGCTTGTCTACGAGTTAACCCCATCCAGTTTTTTTTTTCCCCACTGGTACAATAATACCAATGACCCATGGTGAGAACTTCCAGAGAGATATCGTGATTTCGGACGTGTGTTCCAGTTTGGAACGCTGTTCGGTAGGCAACACGCACATTTGTATTCCGCAGCTGGGTGAATAGTTGAGAAGCATCGTGGAAATGGGATTGGAATGCTGAATGAAGCTTTTATTTCCATACCGGAATGGAGACAGTGCATTAAATGGACCATCGTTGTAAACCTTCATAAAGTAAAATAAAATCATCGGTCAATACTGCAAAGCTGCCTTCCCTCGGATATCCATTTCGATCACCTATCTTCACTTACCAACCAAATTCTGCAATGCATTCTGCTTTCTATCCACAGGCACAACGAGTAGTCTGGAGTTTCCAATCCATACGGACCACATCTTTTTTTCCTTCAGAACGAGTAGAAAGCCAACATGAAACCCTATTACATCACTCAGTCCTTTTACATTAATGCCTCCAGTTATCTGAGCTCAAAACATACCCGTTTGCATTCATCAATGGACGACCTGCCGCACCCTATTTGTCTTAAACACACTTAAATCACTTTTCAACTGATTGGACTCTGTATTATTAAACATCAGTTTAATACACACTCAAAGCTTCCAGGCTTACTGTATCCTCAATTCTTTTGTTATCTAAAATTCTCAGATCCATTTTTAAAATGTTTAATGCAAATTCGCTGTCAAATTTTATTTGAAGCTGCTCATAGAAATGCCTGAAAAAATAAAGGAATTGCGTCATTTATTGGGCATTTACCGTCACGATAAGAAGAGCTGATATAATGGGCATCAAATCTATTGAACACCAGAAGATATAAATGACCTCTGTTATTAATTGTGATGACCCATAGTTTGAAATTTAAAAAGTAATGAAATATTCAATTGATGCGGTACAATGAATGGCTGAAAACAATTGAAAGATATTATGAAGAAGATAAAAGTAAATGTTGTAAACCAAATTTGCACACAGAAAATTCCGGAGGAACTCAGCCGTCCAGACAGCATAAATTGTCAAAAAGTTAACAGTCGATGTTTCGGGCTGAGTCCTTTGTAATATAGAAAGAATAACAGGCCATAAAAATCAACAACTAACAAACAACGATACAAGCAAATACAGCGGTGATACAAAATTGCAGACAATTTGCAGATCAATGACGAAGAGAAGCATCTTACCAGGAATGCCGACAACTGGAATGATGGAATAGCAAGCGGCCAACCACAGGATTTGTGGAACTCCATGCATGTCTTTTGGAAGTTTTATGCACGCAATACCTTGCATTCACAGCCTCTTATATTTATTGCAGCCTTCACTCACCAGAGAGCATATTAAGAAGGAATAATTGTTTATTTATACTAATTACATGAACGAGGATGATGTCAATAATAGTTTCGATGAACAATTGCGCCATAATGTGTAATTCTGTTTCTATTTCTCACAGGAGAAGTAAGGCAGTGTTGTCAAGGTTATTGTTGCCTGTGCAAGTAGATATATCCTCAAAGCAACGTAAATCGCAACTGTAGTAGCAGTACAGTGACGTTGCAGCATATAGAAACATAGAAAACCTACAGTACAATGCCCGCCCTTCGGCGCACTAAGTTGTACCCAACATGTCCCTACCTTAGAATCTATATGTATATACGTCATATGTAATCATATATATCACAAATCTCCACATTTATCTGAGGTATATACTTATAGAAAAGAGCAGAAGAAAAAAAAACAAGCAAAAGGGAGAAAATAAACTATGTACAATAGTGAGTGGTCTATTTTTTTACAACATATTCAGTGATTTGTGAGAATAAAATCAGGCCGATGAGGCATTATGTAGTTACGCCATTTTCCCCAGTATGAATCAAATTGTTTCAGCTTATGACTAACAGATGATGTTATCTTCTTCATTTTGTAAATGTTCATTGTAATTTCCATCCATGCATTTGAATTTGGGCTCTCCTGTGATATCCAAATACTAGTGAGATTCTTTTTGCCAGCCACCAAAAATATATTCATTAAACATTTATCTCTTTTCAACCATCCTTGAGGTATATAACCAAAATATGTGGTCTTACTCTCTAATGGTATTTCACGTTTAAATATGTCTTGTAGGGCATTGTGTATTGCCTTCCAATAGTTTTTGTTTACAGTGGAGTCCCAAAAATATGGTAATGATTTGCATTTTGATTTCCACAATTTTTCCAGCAAACTATTACTTAATATCATAATGGGCTTTCTGAGAGGGTGTAATAAAATATCTTATCAAGGTTTTCCATCCAAACTCCCTCCATTTCTGTGAACTTGTACACTTCTATTGATACCTCTATATTATTGTCCATTCTTCCTCAGATATAATTATCCCTCCTTCTTTCTCTCATTTTGTTTCAATGTATGAAGTCGAATGTGTTTTAAGATTTGACAACCCCTTATAAATGCTTGAAATGATTCTACTACCATTATCTGAATTATATGCTTTTCTAAATAGCTCTATCAAGCATGTATATGCCTTGGTTACATTTTTAAGCGTCTTATTAACATATTGTCGCATCTGTAAATACCGATAAAAATCTTTTTTTTACTATTAAGTGTTTCTCTTTAAGCATTTCAAAACCGAACAGTATTCCTGCTTTCATGATGTTGCAAAGAACTGTTATTCCTTTAGCTGTCCAGTCCTTAAATCTGGCATCCAATTTATTTGGTGTAAAATCCGAGTCATATGCACACCATTTAATAATTGCAATATCTCCCTCTGGATTATATTCTTTTATAGTTGTCTTCAAAATTTTAACAGTCAATTTCACCCATGGGTTATCAATAGCATTTACAAACGGTATGTATCTTTGCAGGTTTTTATCAGTCAAAATTGCTTGCATGGGAATCTGAAATACCCGCTCCTCAACGTATTACCATTTAGCGTCATATGTTGGGTTGCAACGACAGATCACTGCTCTCAACTGTGCGGCAAAATAATAATCTCTAAGAGCAGGTAGTCCCCATTCCCCTCTTTTCCTCTGCTAATTGCAAAGTTTTGAGACGAACACTAGGACCTTTATCCCGCCAAATATACCTTGATAACATCTTGTTCCATTCAGTGAATTGATTTTGATTAATCTCTATTGGTAGGGTGTGAAAGAGATATAACAGTCTGGGTAGTTGATTCATTTCAGTAGACTCAATCCTTGAACTGAGACTGAAAAAGGGAAGCAGGTTCCATCTTGCCACATCTTCCTTAATTTTTTATATAAAGGCTGATAATTAAATTCTGATAATTTTGCCAGATCTTTTGGCATAATGATGCCCGTATATTTGAATACTCCTTTTGCCATGTCCAGGGATATCTACTTTCAATTACTCTCGGTTGACTATAATAATATGAAAGTAATTGGGTTTTATCTATGTAGATCCTCTATCCTGATAATTGACCATATTGGTCAAAGGATTGGATCAATTTCGGTAAATAGTATGTTGGTTGTCCTATATAGACCAAAATGTCATCCGGGTAACAAGCCAATTTATGCCCTGTCCCTTTAATAGTAATTCCCCTAAAATCTTCATTTTGTCTGATGTATTGAGCTGATGGTTCCAGATATAATGCGAAGAGTAGCGGCGACCATGCACAACCCTGTCTCGTGCCCCTTTCTAGAGTAAGACTATTTGATAAATATCAATTGATCTTAATCCTCGCAGTAGGGTTGTCATATAGCGTCTGTATAGTTTTAATGATTGTGTCTTGGAAACCAAATCTCTGTAAAAGGCTATAAAGAAAATTCCAATTAACTAAATCAAATGTCTTTTCAGCGTCCACGCTTATCAATTGTGTTTTGATTTTTTTTTTGTATATGATCCATGATGTGAAGTGTCAATCATATGTTGTCTTGTGTTTGGCGTTGTCGTATAAAACCTGTCTTATCGTTATGTATCAGTATGGGTAGAACATCCTTTAATCTTTTGGCCATGATGGAGGCAAATAGTCTATAATCTACATTAAGAATGGATATTGGTCTAAATGACCCGCATTCCATTTTATCCTTGCCTTCTTTCGGTATCGCTCTGTTATGGTCCGGTCCGGAGCGCATTCCTGGTCTTGATATGGTCCTTGAACTCCGGACTCCGGGTCTTGTAGCCGTCCCTCCTTTGGCCCCTCAGTCCAATTATTCACACCTGTGGCTTGTTGTGCCTCAAGGATGCCCACCGGCTGGCGGTGTATATAGGGGGCTCTGGGACTGAGTGTATTTGGGGTGTCGTCCTGCCTATCCTGTTCCTCCGGTTGCCCTGGTTTGGAGTTCCCCTCGTTAAAGACGAGTTCTTCGAGTAAGTCTGACAGTCACCCTGAACCTAGTTCCCTTCCTATCCCTCGCCCCCCATCGGGCAAGCTTGGGGTCTCCGTCCCTTTCCATCCCTTGCTGCAGACGGGTTGTGCCCAGCAACCTAACCGGGGGCCCCGCGACCCTGCTCCTGCCTGAGATGATTTGATTTTGTCATCGTTCAAGCTTCAATGTGGATAATCCCACATCCTATTCCCATTTCGACCAGTTGCTGCACAGCCTCCCGTTCTGCCTCGAAGGCGCCACTCTTAGGTTACAGGAGCAGCACCCCGTGTTCCAGTTGCGTAGCCTCTGACCTGACGGCGTCAAAACCGATTTCTCCACCTTCCAATTATTGCTTCCCGCTCCTCTTCTGTCTACTTTCATTTTCTACTCTTCCAGCTCTTCTCTTCGGATTTCCTTTACCCCACAGTCCTCTTTCCTCTCCATATTCCTTTTCTTCCAGCCCTTTGCCTTTTAGACTTACCACCACTCAGCTGCTCTTTTCATCCATCCTCCCAACCCACCTACATTCCTCCTTAACTGGCTTCTCCTAACACCTTCTAGTTTCTAGACTTTCCCGTTTTCCGTCTGCTTAGTCTGGCGTCTCGCCACTTCCTTTCCCGGGCTGATGAAGGCCCTCACCCCGAAATATTGACTCAATTCCTCTTCTTAAATGTTGCCCGAGCTGCGGAAGTACTCCAGTAATTTTTTTTTTTTTGCGTGTTGCGCTGGATTTCCAGAACATATAGAGAATGTTTTATTTTTGTTCAATGTGGATGCTGGCCTTCCGTGAGATTCTGTTACATTTTTAAAAATAATGTGATATTTTCAACATTTTGTTCATAAAGGCAGAACCATTAGGCACGCGGTTCAAGCAAGGGAAGATGTCCAACTTAAGTTGCCCTCATTTGTCTCATATCCCCCTGTAAACAGAACCCTAACCTTACGGTGCCTCCAGTAGCGGGGGCAACTGTGGCCTGCATGGCTTTCTGTGTGATGGAGTCAGGCAACGATTTCCTCAGAACTCTCCCAGAGTTCTAGAAAGCGACCTTCGCAGAAAGTACGTATTCGTTAATTTTCATTTAAATTTCTCTTGACCAAAGAGTTTACCACATTATCTTCTTTGATTTCTGGTGTCTGCAGAAATCCTTTATTTTCTTTCTCGTTTATCTTGATTTAGCCTGCTGCCGATTGCGCCCCGACATTATCTTCAAGGATCGCACCTCACCTGCGTTCAGTCAACTGACTTCTTCAAGGTCACATTGCTCAGTCTGACTTAACAAGAAGTTAATAAGGAGACAA
>NW_026781225.1:0-242308 GCF_030144855.1 Hypanus sabinus | reverse complement strand
CGTGCCCGTTTTTTTTTTTTTACCTTGATCCGAAGATTTTGAAGCACCAACTCTATGCGCCATTTTCAATATCCGGCGGTTGTGGGCAAGCCTCCGGAAATAGAGATTGCAACATCTCAGCAAGATAACCCAGCGTGTCGGCGGATCCCGATTTCTCTTTTGATCCGACAATCCGCATGTTGTTCCGACGAGGGCCAGCCTCCAAATCCACGATCCGTTGTCGAGCCTTTTCCAAACGAGAAGAGATGTCAGCCGCATTTCGGCTGACCTCCTTAAGGTCAAGGCTCTAAAAGTCATTTCTTTTTTCCTCCAAGGGGAGAAATCTTTCTTTTCGTTGAGTTAATTCAGCAACGGCGTAGTTGATTTGAGACGCTAATCTATTTACCCAGGATGGCTCCTCTGAAGCCCACCGTTTCCTGCTTCAGGATTTCTTCCCGTGCTTTTTATGTTCGACATAATTATAACTGTCCCTCTGTAGGATCGGACTGATTAAAGTTAAAATTTCAAAGCTTAAGACGGAAAAAGGAGTACAGAAAGAAACAGTGTCTTACATGTCCACAGGCGGAAGTCCTTCTCCTTCCATATGTTTCTATACACCACGAGATTCATTTTCTTGCTAGGATACTGAATAAGTTCCTGTTAGAATAAGAACCATGACAGAATCGATGAGATAATACACCGGTAAGAAGACCACTCTCGTCTGAGCTCTCTCGATAGCAAGACGCTTTCGGGTTTGAAATGGCGCTCCCTGAAAGTCCCCCCCCCCCTGATATCATGACTGACTTATTGTCCTTCAGAACCCCAATCTCTTGCCTTCTGCCTGTAACTTTGGAAACCCTTTGCTGCTGACAACATTGCGATCTCCGCTTTAAACAAAAAGGTCATGCAAACTTTTACGATACACCTCCGGCAGCGCTGTATATAGAGTTAAGACAGGTTTTTTTTTATATAGACAAATAAACATTTACTGAACTCTGCTAAACAAGAACAAAGAAGTAAACAAGCGACTGACTTAACCGGAAGTTACACAGTCAATTAGGAGAGACTTTCCGGAAGTAACGTATTTCTGGACGAAGTGACGTTACTGCTGATCCCAGACGAAATATTGCCTTGCCCGAAATACTCACGATGAAGGAAATTAAATCGGCTTGAAGGAACTGACATTTCCCTTGGCGAATAACACTGCAAAAACCCTTTCTGCTCTCACAGGCAGGGGTTATCTCGAGTGCAGGTTACTATTTCCTGAACGAAAATCCAACAAAATCGATCCTGTATTAAACCGCCGACGACACCAGCTGTACTCGATCCTTCGGTTTTCTGTACTTCGATAAACTCTTCACTCTCCAACTGGATTGCAAAGGTAGTTCAAGCCATAACTGGCAGCGTTTGGTGAAACTGCCGACGGCAACATTTGAGACTTAAGATAGAAAGTAAAACGCCACTTGAAAACAAAACTGCGTCATGAAACCAAATGCACAGCATAACGGAGGAACTAACGACTTAAACGATGTTTCATAAAAAAAAAATCCCGCGTCATCGCAGATTTTCCCCGCTTTCTTCCCTATTGGAACAGGCCATCACATGACCTCACGCTGGCGGGATAATACGTCACCCCACTATAACAAGGCCATTACATCATGCTCACCTGATACTCAACTACGTCATGGGCATAAAACTGTCACAAGTTACCCACAAGGTATGTTACACCTCCATCCAAAATAAATAAAATCTGATCTGTCAAGAGCAAAAATTTTAACAATTATTCACAAAACAATACAAATGCGTAAAATCTACCACACACACAATATACATAGTATTATTACACAGCACCTTACAAATTAATATACAGTAGAAGTGTTACAGATGCCAAAATACCACTCCATTAAAAAAACATTGTACATTGAACATCTAGATAAACAGTCACCAATCACCTTTGCCTTTAATATGATTATCAAAATATTATATTCCTGTAACATCAGACTTTGGTTGTTAAATTGGAGTTTGATTTATTTCCTGAACCATTTGCCTTAACCAAGCCGAGACCTACAACATAACCATTGTAATTCACAGTGGCATAACCTAATTCACTTGTAGCTAAATAAATAGTTAAGTTTGCTTTTGAAAGCCTATCAAATAGTTTCTCCACCGCAGAAATATGTGCTTCCCATCTATCATTTCCTGAAGCTAAATCGTCAATCTTTTTACCCATCTGTATCTTTACCCATGAATCACAGAATTAATCATCCGCTGGGAAGTACCTGTTGTATTCTTCATCACAAAAGGAAGAACATTATATTCATATAACCCAGATGGGGTTACAAATGCAGATATTTCTCGACCTCTATCCGTCAATGGAACACACCAATACCCTTTCAACAAATCAGAGTTTCTAAGAGACTGTGTTTTTCCGATTTAATCCACACTATCATCCAGTCTAGGCATTGGATATGCATCTGTTTTCGTTACAGCTTTCACCTTCCTGTAGTCTGTACAAAATTAGTAAACTACACAATACAATATAAAAAATGCAAATATACATATAAAACAAGATAGCAGTAATAAACCTAAAAGTGTAGGAATAATAATAATCAATAACAAACCAGCTCTATCGATGCCAAGGGGTAAATGAATTGTCATAGGAAAGGATAGAGTTCAGTTCATAAATGCTGAAGTAGTTGTGGTTGTTGTGTTGAAATCCTTGGGGAGAGAGAGAGAGAGAGAGAGAGAGAGAGAGAGAGAGAGAGAGAGAGAGAGAGAGAGAGAGAGAGAGAGAGAGAGAGAGAGAGAGAGAGAGAGAGAGAGAGAGCGCGAGAGAGAGAGAGAGAGAGAGGGAGAGAGAGAGAGAGAGAGAGAGAGAGAGAGAGAGAGAGAGAGAGAGAGAGACAGAGAGACAGAGAGACAGAGCAAGAGGGAACAGCTACAGCAGCCAAACCTTCCTTTGCTTTCTTAATCCGACATATCGTTGTGGTCATTCAGTTATGACCCCTCTGGTCATCAGCTAGACCGTTCTTCTGTGGTGGACTCGTCACTCTGGCATGAGTGGACACACACACACACACACACACACACACGTCCCCACCGGCCCTGCTGTAACACTGTGAGCTTCACTGACCGATCTCCTGGTCCGGTCCTCGAAGCCCCCGCCTTTCTGTGGGTTCCCAACACTCAATCAGTGTCCGCTGGTGTGTCTGAAGGATGTCCCTCCAGACCTGTCTTTTTATCCCCACTCACGGGGTCTCAGCCATCCATCAACTCTGAACGACTGTGTCCATCAAATCAGGCCCCTCCTGCTGTCTCCTGAGGAATGTTAACGAGCCAAGTCCTTGTAGTAGAAGGTAAATAATCCAGGAAGAGCCACAATACAGTAAATCAGCAGTCTGTCTCCCCCTCTTATCTGTAGCAAACGTTCTAGCCTGGGCTTTATCTCTCCCTCATGAGCAGCAATAAGAACTGCAATAGTTCGTAGTCCTCGGGGGGGGGGGGGGGTTGGGAATGGTTAACTCTGCACCCCAGTATCCATCAGGTCTGTTCATCACTCATAACACTACCTCCCAGGTGTACTGGATCGCTGCTTTACTTACAGGGAACTTATCTAAAATCGCTTCATCAAAAACACACGAATCTATGTCGCGTTCGGCGATTTTCCTCTGAATTACTGGCTTTATTGCAACCTTCGAAATACCTTTAAGTTCCAACCTGCTCGCAATCTCAGATACTTCGCTAATTACTCCGGGCCTGGCGATGCCAGAAAGTCGTCAATACACGGTGTTGCCGAATTCTACTCACAAACCAATCAAGCGAAAGTATCGGGTATTTCCCTTTTCCAAAACACTGATCGATAATTAAACAAGCATTTAAACTAAAAAAAAAGATTCAGATCGCACGAGCCCCTAACTGTTACGATACGGCAACAATGAATGTAGAATTGAGACAGGTTTTTTTTTATAAACAAATAAAACATCTATTAAACACTTCTCAATTGAAAGAAAAAAAACAAAAGTAAACAAGTGACGGACTTAACCGGAAGTTAACTGCTATACGGCAACTCGAACAGTTCTTAAAGTGATGCATGTGAACACAGTTCTTAAAGCGTCAAATGCAAACAGGTCTTAAAAGTGATAAATGCAAAAGTCCAAATGATTTACACAGTCAATTAGGAGAGACTTTCCGAAAGTAACGAATACTTCACCGACGTGATGTTACTGCTGATCCAAGCCTTGCCTGAAGGATTTAGGACGAAGGAAACAAAACGGCTTAAAGGCACTGACCTTTCCTTGGCGAAACCCTGCTGCAGCCCTTTCTGCTCTTTTAGCAGAGACTATCCAATTCCTTCCAAATGAGGATCAAATAAGGTCGAACCTGTTTTACCGCCGACATCACTAACTATTCTCTATCCTTCGGGTTTTCCGTACTTCAATAAATTCTTCCGGTTCAATCAAAGGAAGATGTCCAACTTATGTTGCCCTCATTTGACTCATATCCCCCTTAAACAAAACCCTAACCTTAAGATGCCTCCAGTAGTGGGGGCAACTGTAACTTGGATTGCTTTCTGTATGATGGAGTCAAGCAACGATTCCTACTCTACCAGAGTTCTGAGAAAGTGACCTTCGTAGAAAGTTCTAATTCGTTAGTTTTCCGCGTTTTCTGTAATATTAATAAATACTCCCGGATGTGAAACTCTGTTTCATGTGTTAAACCCTCAGTAACATCCAGAAGATCACCGTTTCTTTGTACTGCCATATCATCGAATATATTGCAGTGGGCGGGAGCCGGGGCAAGGGCGGCAGAGTGGGACAGCAGGCATGGCAGTTACCTCACATCACAGAAGGCACAGGTTTAGTACTGATTTTCTGGACCGTCTGTGTGCAGTCTGCATATTTCGCTGCGTTCCCATAGCTCTCCTCTCACATGTCAACAGCGTATAGTTGTTATGTTAGTGGGTTAAATTGCCCTGACGGTATAGGTTAGTGGTTGAACCCGGGGGAGTGAGGGGATTGTGAGGAGAATAAAATATTTATTAGTTTGAATGGGTATTTCATGGTCAGCTTGGAGTTAGTGGGACAAAAGTCCTGTTTTTTGTACTGTATGCTTTGCAAGATGTTTTTCGGGTTGCAACATTAAGTGATTACAAGTAATATATATATTATTTTATTAGTTTATTAATGAGAGTCCGTGGATATTTCAGCCCCAGCTTTATCTCGTCTCTAATCCTGCTCTGTGTCCCTGCATAAATAAATGGGTTCACACATGAACACAGGAACTGAAGTGCTAATGCGCTTTCTTGAAGAGGAAAAATAGATTCGCTAAAATCTTGCTTGTCTACGAGTTAACCCCATCCAGTTTTTTTTTTCCCCACTGGTACAATAATACCAATGACCCATGGTGAGAACTTCCAGAGAGATATCGTGATTTCGGACGTGTGTTCCAGTTTGGAACGCTGTTCGGTAGGCAACACGCACATTTGTATTCCGCAGCTGGGTGAATAGTTGAGAAGCATCGTGGAAATGGGATTGGAATGCTGAATGAAGCTTTTATTTCCACACCGGAATGGAGACAGTGCATTAAATGGACCATCGTTGTAAACCTTCATAAAGTAAAATAAAATCATCGGTCAATACTGCAAAGCTGCCTTCCCTCGGATATCCATTTCGATCACCTATCTTCACTTACCAACCAAATTCTGCAATGCATTCTGCTTTCTATCCACAGGCACAACGAGTAGTCTGGAGTTTCCAATCCATACGGACCACATCTTTTTTTCCTTCAGAACGAGTAGAAAGCCAACATGAAACCCTATTACATCACTCAGTCCTTTTACATTAATGCCTCCAGTTATCTGAGCTCAAAACATACCCGTTTGCATTCATCAATGGACGACCTGCCGCACCCTATTTGTCTTAAACACACTTAAATCACTTTTCAACTGATAGGACTCTGTATTATTAAACATCAGTTTAATACACACTCAAAGCTTCCAGGCTTACTGTATCCTCAATTCTTTTGTTATCTAAAATTCTCAGATCCATTTTTAAAATGTTTAATGCAAATTCGCTGTCAAATTTTATTTGAAGCTGCTCATAGAAATGCCTGAAAAAATAAAGGAATTGCGTCATTTATTGGGCATTTACCGTCACGATAAGAAGAGCTGATATAATGGGCATCAAATCTATTGAACACCAGAAGATATAAATGACCTCTGTTATTAATTGTGATGACCCATAGTTTGAAATTTAAAAAGTAATGAAATATTCAATTGATGCGGTACAATGAATGGCTGAAAACAATTGAAAGATATTATGAAGAAGATAAAAGTAAATGTTGTAAATCAAATTTGCACACAGAAAATTCCGGAGGAACTCAGCCGTCCAGACAGCATAAATCGTCAAAAATTTAACAGTCGATGTTTCGGGCTGAGTCCTTTGTAATATAGAAAGAATAACAGGCCATAAAAATCAACAACTAACAAACAACGATACAAGCAAATACAGCGGTGATACAAAATTGTAGACAATTTGCAGATCAATGACGAAGAGAAGCATCTTACCAGGAATGCCGACAACTGGAATGATGGAATAGCAAGCGGCCAACCACAAGAATTGTGGAACTCCATGCATGTCTTTTGGAAGTTTTATGCACGCAATACCTTGCATTCACAGCCTCTTATATTTATTGCAGCCTTCACTCACCAGAGAGCATATTAAGAAGGAATAATTGTTTATTTATACTAATTACATGAACGAGGATGATGTCAATAATAGTTTCGATGAACAATTGCGCCATAATGTGTAATTCTGTTTCTATTTCTCACAGGAGAAGTAAGGCAGTGTTGTCAAGGTTATTGTTGCCTGTGCAAGTAGATATATCCTCAAAGCAACGTAAATCGCAACTGTAGTAGCAGTACAGTGACGTTGCAGCATATAGAAACATAGAAAACCTACAGTACAATGCCCGCCCTTCGGCGCACTAAGTTGTACCCAACATGTCCCTACCTTAGAATCTATATGTATATACGTCATATGTAATCATATATATCACAAATCTCCACATTTATCTGAGGTATATACTTATAGAAAAGAGCAGAAGAAAAAAAAACAAGCAAAAGGGAGAAAATAAACTATGTACAATAGTGAGTGGTCTATTTTTTTACAACATATTCAGTGATTTGTGAGAATAAAATCAGGCCGATGAGGCATTATGTAGTTACGCCATTTTCCCCAGTATGAATCAAATTGTTTCAGCTTATGACTAACAGATGATGTTATCTTCTTCATTTTGTAAATGTTCATTGTAATTTCCATCCATGCATTTGAATTTGGGCTCTCCTGTGATATCCAAATACTAGTGAGATTCTTTTTGCCAGCCGCCAAAAATATATTCATTAAACATTTATCTCTTTTCAACCATCCTTGAGGTATATAACCAAAATATGTGGTCTTACTCTCTAATGGTATTTCACGTTTAAATATGTCTTGTAGGGCATTGTGTATTGCCTTCCAATAGTTTTTGTTTACAGTGGAGTCCCAAAAATATGGTAATGATTTGCATTTTGATTTCCACAATTTTTCCAGCAAACTATTACTTAATATCATAATGGGCTTTCTGAGAGGGTGTAATAAAATATCTTATCAAGGTTTTCCATCCAAACTCCCTCCATTTCTGTGAACTTGTACACTTCTATTGATACCTCTATATTATTGTCCATTCTTCCTCAGATATAATTATCCCTCCTTCTTTCTCTCATTTTGTTTCAATGTATGAAGTCGAATGTGTTTTAAGATTTGACAACCCCTTATAAATGCTTGAAATGATTCTACTACCATTATCTGAATTATATGCTTTTCTAAATAGCTCTATCAAGCATGTATATGCCTTGGTTACATTTTTAAGCGTCTTATTAACATATTGTCGCATCTGTAAATACCGATAAAAATCTTTTTTTTACTATTAAGTGTTTCTCTTTAAGCATTTCAAAACCGAACAGTATTCCTGCTTTCATGATGTTGCAAAGAACTGTTATTCCTTTAGCTGTCCAGTCCTTACATCTAGCATTCAATTTATTTGGTGTAAAATCCGAGTCATATGCACACCATTTAAGAATTGCAATATCTTCCTCTGGATTATATTCTTTTATAGTTGTCTTCAATATTTTAACAGTCAATTTCACCCATGGGTTATCAATAGCATTTACAAACGGTATGTATCTTTGCAGGTTTTTATCAGTCAAAATTGCTTGCATGGGAATCTGAAATACCCGCTCCTCAACGTATTACCATTTAGCGTCATATGTTGGGTTGCAACGACAGATCACTGCTCTCAACTGTGCGGCAAAATAATAATCTCTAAGAGCAGGTACTCCCCATTCCCCTCTTTTCCTCTGCTAATTGCAAAGTTTTGAGACGAACACTAGGACCTTTATCCCGCCAAATATACCTTGATAACATCTTGTTCCATTCAGTGAATTGATTTTGATTAATCTCTATTGGTAGGGTGTGAAAGAGATATAACAGTCTGGGTAGTTGATTCATTTCAGTAGACTCAATCCTTGAACTGAGACTGAAAAAGGGAAGCAGGTTCCATCTTGCCACATCTTCCTTAATTTTTTATATAAAGGCTGATAATTAAATTCTGATAATTTTGCCAGATCTTTTGGCATAATGATGCCCGTATATTTGAAATACTCCTTTTGCCATGTCCAGGGATATCTACTTTCAATTACTCTCGGTTGACTATAATAATATGAAAGTAATTGGGTTTTATCTATGTTGATCCTCTATCCTGATAATTGACCATATTGGTCAAAGGATTGGATCAATTTCGGTAAATAGTATGTTGGTTGTCCTATATAGACCAAAATGTCATCCGGGTAACAAGCCAATTTATGCCCTGTCCCTTTAATAGTAATTCCCCTAAAATCTTCATTTTGTCTGATGTATTGAGCTGATGGTTCCAGATATAATGCGAAGAGTAGCGGCGACCATGCACAACCCTGTCTCGTGCCCCTTTCTAGAGTAAGACTATTTGATAAATATCAATTGATCTTAATCCTCGCAGTAGGGTTGTCATATAGCGTCTGTATAGTTTTAATGATTGTGTCTTGGAAACCAAATCTCTGTAAAAGGCTATAAAGAAAATTCCAATTAACTAAATCAAATGTCTTTTCAGCGTCCACGCTTATCAATTGTGTTTTGATTTTTTTTTTGTATATGATCCATGATGTGAAGTGTCAATCATATGTTGTCTTGTGTTTGGCGTTGTCGTATAAAACCTGTCTTATCGTTATGTATCAGTATGGGTAGAACATCCTTTAATCTTTTGGCCATGATGGAGGCAAATAGTCTATAATCTACATTAAGAATGGATATTGGTCTAAATGACCCGCATTCCATTTTATCCTTGCCTTCTTTCGGTATCGCTCTGTTATGGTCCGGTCCGGAGCGCATTCCTGGTCTTGATATGGTCCTTGAACTCCGGACTCCGGGTCTTGTAGCCGTCCCTCCTTTGGCCCCTCAGTCCAATTATTCACACCTGTGGCTTGTTGTGCCTCAAGGATGCCCACCGGCTGGCGGTGTATATAGGGGGCTCTGGGACTGAGTGTATTTGGGGTGTCGTCCTGCCTATCCTGTTCCTCCGGTTGCCCTGGTTTGGAGTTCCCCTCGTTAAAGACGAGTTCTTCGAGTAAGTCTGACAGTCACCCTGAACCTAGTTCCCTTCCTATCCCTCGCCCCCATCGGGCAAGCTTGGCCGGGCTGCCATTGCCCGGCGGGGTCTCCGTCCCTTTCCATCCCTTGCTGCAGACGGGTTGTGCCCAGCAACCTAACCGGGGGCCCCGCGACCTGCTCCTGCCTGAGATGATTTGATTTTGTCATCGTTCAAGCTTCAATGTGGATAATTCCACATTCTATTCCCATTTCGACCAGTTGCTGCACAGCCTCCCGTTCTGCCTCGAAGGCGCCACTCTTAGGTTAGAGGAGCAGCACCTCGTGTTCCAGTTGCGTAGCCTCTGACCTGACGGCGTCAAAACCGATTTCTCCACCTTCCAATTATTGCTTCCCGCTCCTCTTCTGTCTACTTTCATTTTCTACTCTTCCAGCTCTTCTCTTCGGATTTCCTTTACCCCACAGTCCTCTTTCCTCTCCATATTCCTTTTCTTCCAGCCCTTTGCCTTTTAGACTTACCACCACTCAGCTGCTCTTTTCATCCATCCTCCCAACCCACCTACATGCCTCCTTAACTGGCTTCTCCTAACACCTTCTAGTTTCTAGACTTTCCCGTCTTCCGTCTGCTTAGTCTGGCGTCTCGCCACTTCCTTTCCCGGGCTGATGAAGGCCCTCACCCCGAAATATTGACTCAATTCCTCTTCTTAAATGTTGCCCGAGCTGCGGAAGTACTCCAGTTATATATATATTTTTTTTTTTGCGTGTTGCGCTGGATTTCCAGAACATATGGAGAATGTTTTATTTTTGTTCCATGTGGATGCTGCCCTTCCGTGAGATTCTGTTACATTTTTAAAAATAATGTGATATTTTCAACATTTTGTTCATGAAGGCGGAACCATTAGGCACGCGGTTCAAGCAAGGGAAGATGTCCAACTTAAGTTGCCCTCATTTGTCTCATATCCCCCTGTAAACAGAACCCTAACCTTACGGTGCCTCCAGTAGCGGGGGCAACTGTGGCCTGCATGGCTTTCTTTCTGTGTGATGGAGTCAGGCAACGATTTCCTCAGAACTCTCCCAGAGTTCTAGAAAGCGACCTTCGCAGAAAGTGTGTATTCGTTAATTTTCATTTAAATTTCTCTTGACCCAAGAGTTTACCACATTATCTTCTTTGATTTCTGGTGTCTGCAGAAATCCTTTATTTTCTTTCTCGTTTATCTTGATTTAGCCTGCTGCCGATTGCGCCCCGACATTATCTTCAAGGATCGCACCTCACCTGCGTTCAGTCAACTGACTTCTTCAAGGTCACATTGCTCAGTCTGACTTAACAAGAAGTTAATAAGGAGACAAATGAGTCTGTAGGATATCAAACAAACTGTTGGAGGCAATCTATGGGTCGAACAGCATCTATGAAGGGAAATGGGCAATCGACGGGGTCCATGAAGATAATTTTATCCTAGTTTTCAGCTTTCGCTTTGATTAGGATTTGCCCAACAGAGCGTTTGGCATTTCTTCCTGTCTTTTTCTGATTACCTTACAAAATGTTTCCAATTACTAATGCTTCATGTTATTTCCTTACCAGTATACTCACTCCGTTCAGGCCAACCCTGAAAATCCGTTCGTTTGCTTTGGTGTGTCTTCCGTGTTTTCCGTAATATTAATAAATACTCCCGGATGTGAAACTCCGTTTCGTGTGTCAAACGCTCAGTAACATCCTGAAGATCACCGTTTCTTTGTACTGCTGTTTCATCGAATATATTGCAGTGGGCGGGAGCCGGTGCAAGGGCGGCAGAGTGGGACAGCAGGCATGGCAGTTACCTCACATCTCAGAAGGCACAGGTTTAGTACTGACTTTCTGGACCGTCTGTGTGCAGTCTGCATATTTCGCTGCGTTCCCATAGCTCTCCTCTCACATGTCAAAAGCGTATAGTTGTTAGATTAGTGGGTCAATTTAAATTATCCTGACGGTATAGGTGAGTGGTTGAACCCGGGGGAGTGAGGGGATTGTGTGGAGAACAAAGTAGTTATAAGTGTAAATAGTTATTTCATGGTCAGCTTGGAGTTAGTGGGACAAACGTCCTGTTTCTGTACTGTATGCTTGCAAAATATGTTTCGGGTTGCAACATTGACTGATGACAAGTAATTTATATATAATATTTTATTAGTTTATTAAGGAGTGTCCGTGGATATTTCAGCCCCAGCTTTATCTCGTCTCTAATCCTGCTCTGTGTCCCTGCATAAACAAATGGGTTCACACAGGAGCTCAGGAACTGAAGCGCGTATCCGCTTACTTCCAGAGGAAAAATAGATTCGCTAAAATTGTTCCCCGAAAAATAGGAGTTGCCAGATATGCGAACATAGAGGAATGTTACCAGTACCAACAGCCAAAAGAGGATGAAGATCCCTGAGATACTTAGTAGCAGGACGATGGACTTCCTGCGGCTGTCCGTCTCCTGGTCGCTCTGTCTTTCACTGTTTCCACCCACCTGGAGTCTCCGGCGTATTTTAAATGCCCTTAGAATGTTTCTAATGGTTAACAAATTAAGCGGCAAAATTAGAACGAAAGGAACACAAGGGGTTAAAATGCTATCAATCCAGTCAAATGCCATCCAGCCATTTGACGTGTAATAAGATGCCTTCATCTTGCATGGCTTGCGTTCGTTCTGATGTGGAACTTCAAATATAAAAGCGTAAAGCGTATTTTGAAGCAGCTGACGATAGTAACTATTCCGATCACCACAACTGCCGTTCGCTCTGTGCAATATTTCGTTTTCGACTTTTGGCAGCAAATGGCCACAAAGCGGTCAAAGGTGAACATGACGGTCACCCAGACGGAGCAGTCTCTGACGGCGTAAGCTACCACAATGTTCACATTGCAGGCTGGGGAAAATAGGAGGAAACTGGATGGCACAGTCATTGGAACAATCCGGTTAAATATCACGGCCGTGATAAGGACCAGGAGATCCGTCACCGCCATGGAGAGCAGGTAGACGGTGATACATCTGGAGAGACCACAGCGTCTGCGGAGTATTACCGCCATCACGGTCAAGTTAGCTGCAGTAGATAAAAGCAGAGCGAGTAAAATCACTAATCTTTTCGTGTTGTTCCTCATCTGTTAAATTACACTGATAATTCAGAATAAAAATCTTGCTTGTCTACGAGTTAACCCCATCCAGTTTTTTTTTCCCCACTGGTACAATAATACCAATGACCGATGGTGAGAACTTCCAGAGAGATATCATGATTTCGGACGGGTGTTCCAGTTTGGGACGCTGTTCGGAAGCAAATAAGCACATTTGTATTCAGCAACTGGGTGAACAGTTGTGAAGTATCGGGGAAATGTGATTGGAACGATGAATAAATCTTATTTCCCGCACTGGAATGGAGACAGTGTATTAAATGGGCCATCGTTGTAAACCTTGATAAAGTAAAGAAAGCATAGGTCGCTATTGCAAAGCGGACTTCCCTCGGATATCCATTTCGATCACCTGTCTTCACTTACCACCAAATTCTGCTTTCTGTCCACATACACAATGAGTAGTCAAGATTTTCCCATCTACACGGACCACATTTTTTTTTTACTTCACAACGAATAGAATGCCAACATACAACCCTATTACATCACTCAGTCCTTTTGCCTCCAGTTATCTGAGCTCAAATTGTATCTATTTGCATTCATCAATGGCCGATCTGTTACACCCTATTTGTCTATAAATGCACTTAAATTATTTTTCAGCTGCTAGGACTGAATCATTAATCCTCAGTTCAATACACACCCAACGCTTCCTGGCTTACTGCATCCTCACTTCTTCTGTTATCTATGTACAATGTCCTGAGTATGTTACTCAAAATGGCTTCTTTGCTTTGTTACAAGTAGGAATGCTTCTTTGCCTGATAAGTGTTTCTCTCTCGCCGTGGTTTCGCTTTAGAATGGCTGATATGGTAATTATATTCATTCGTTAATCAATGGGGAATGTTATTGTGTCTTGTGAGGCTGGGAACTTGGGGGAGGGTTTTTGGTGTGAGGGGAGTCGGGAGGAAGACGCCGAGGAAGGTGGACGTGCGCTGGACTGCTCGTAAAACCACCGGGGTGGTCCCAGGTGAGACGGCGTGGCGGTCGGATAGGTCGTTGGTTCGTTGATTGAGCTCCTACGATGTGCACGACACTGACTGAACTTTGATAAGTTGGCGCCTTTTGTTTTTTTTGATTATATATATATATATTGTATTACCTAATCCTTCTTTAGTTAATGTTAGTAAACTCTTTAAAGTGTATGTCATAACGGTATTTGTTGTGGGTTTGATACTGTGGGCGGGCGCGAGGCATAAAACTCGATTCTCACAGCACCTGCGTGTACGGGAGGTGGGGTTGGTGAGTGGCTGGATCTCCTTTTCCCCCCAGACATATACCAGCCTGTGGGTAAGTGTTACATCTAAAATTCTCACATCCATCTGTAAACCGTTTAATGTAAATTTAGTGTCAAATTTTATTTGAAGCTGTTCATAGAAATGCCTGGAAAAAAGGAATTGTTTTACTTACTGGGCAATCGCCGTCACGATAAAAAGAGCTGATATAATAGACATTGTGGCGACCCATTTCCTGGCACATCCGAACCGGCTCACAATTAGCCAGCGTTCCGGCTAAGGGAGATAGCCTACGGGGGTTTGTGAGTACGTGTCTTTTGGAGCCTCTGCACCACGGGGGGGGGGGCAGGTTGAAGGAGGCTTAAAAGCAAGGCTGTGTAGTTCGAATAAAGTTCTTCTTTGACTGCTGTTTACCGACTCCGTGTCGTAATTTTAGCGCTCCGTGTAGCACACCGCTACAACATCAAATTTATTAAATACTCGAAGATATAAATAGCCTCTGTTGTTAATTGTGATGAAACATAATTTGAAATACAAAAAAAGTAATGAAATATTCAATTGATGCAGTACAATGAATGGCCGAAAACAATTGAAAGATATTATGAAGAAGAGAAAAGCAGATGTTGTAAATTAAATTAGCACACAGAAAATTCCGGAGGAACTCAGCCGTTCAGACAGTTATTATAGAAAGAATAACAGGACATAAAAATCAACAACTAACAAACAATGATGAACGCAAATACAGCGGGTGATACAAAATTGTAGACAATTTGCAGATCAATGACGAAGAGAAGAATCTTACCAGGAATGCCGACAACTGGAATGATGGAATAGCAAGCGGCCAACCACAAGAATTGAGGAACTCCATGCATGTCTTTTGGGAGTTTTAAGCTGACAATACCTTGCATTCACAGTCTCTTATATGTATTGCAGCCAGCAATCACCAGAGATCATATTAAGAATAATTGTTTATTTATGCTAATTACATGACCGAGGAAGATGTCAATAATTGTTTCGATGAACAATTGCGCCATGATGTGTAATTCTGTTTCTATTTCTCACAGGAGAAGTAAGGCAGTGTTGTCAAGGTTATTGTTGCCTGTGCAAGTAGATATATCCTCAAAGCAACGTAAATCGCAACTGTAGTAGCAGTACAGTGACGTTGCAGCATATAGAAACATAGAAAACCTACAGCACAATACAGGCCCTTCGGTCCGCTAAGTTGTACCCAACATGTCCCTACCTTAGAAGTTACTAGGCTCACCCATAGCCCTCTATTTCTCTAAGCTCCATGTAGCTTTCTAAAAGTCTCTTAAAAGACCCTATCGTATCAGCCGCCACCTCCATTGCCGGCGGTTAGGATAGTTAGGGTAGTTTTCCTCAATTCTACCCGCTCCTCCACCTGTCTTTCTATCATCGGCAAATTTAGCCACAAATCCCTTAATACCGATCGGAGTGAGTGTCCTGTGCTGCTTAGGAAATTTATTGATGTGTTTTATCTGTGAACCTCCACGTGAATTCGAACTCACTCCATGCATAATTAAATCAGAAACCTACTCCTCAGCTGGCTGATGAACAATGAACTGGGCGGACATATTTTTAACCCCTTGTCTGCCATTCGTTCTTATTTTGTTCCTCAATTTGTAAGCCATCAGAAATATTTCCACAGGAGACTCCAAGGCGGCGGGAACGGTGAGCGACAGAGCGACCCGGAGGCGGACAGTCGCAGGAAGTCCATCGTCCTGCTCCTAAGTATCTCGGGTATCTTCATCCTCCTGTGGCTGTTGGTAGTGATACATGTCCTCTGCGTTCATATTACCGGCATCTCTTTTTTTTTTCAGGTTCCAATTTCAGTGAATCGAATTTCCCTCTGGACGAAAGCGGATACGCGCTTCAGTTCCCGTGTTCCTGCGTGAACCCATTTATTTACGGAGGGGCACAGAGTAAGATCAGAGACGAGATAAAACGGGCGCTGAAATATTCGCTCAATCTCATTAATAAATCGCTTAAGTAAACTTCTGACATACGTGTAGATCGGTTAATGTTGCAAGCCACTGGCATTTGTTCCATCACCTCGGCTGCTCAAAAGCAATGACAAAGTCAGCCTTTTGTAATTCACACACGTAAATAAACAGTATTTACTCTGAAGCACAATAGGAGCTAAGCGCAGCCCATTTTAGTCCGCTTTGGCTAAATTGTTCGTTGTGTGGCTGAATCATCGTGTGCCTGTTCTTGAATCTGGTGGCATGGAACTTCAGGATTCTCTCCCACCTAACCGAAAGTAGCTGCCGGAAGGAGGCAGGGCCCAGATGCAGAGTTTCGATTATAATGGGTGCTGCCTTCTTGAGGCTGATATATCTGATGCTGGGGAGCGGTTACTCGTGATGTATTGGGAAAACACGCAGATTCTTATGTTCCAACGAATTGTGATTTCTTTTCCAGACAATGTCAACTACCCAGTATAATTTGAATACTACACCTGTCGAGAGTCGGATAGAGTGTTTGATAACAATCCGAATACCCTAGGAAAGTAAGGATACTGGTACAATACTTTATCCATACATCTACAGTATATGTGGGGCCTAGGGGACGTCCTATAATATGTCACGCGCTAAGTAAAGCTGCCGACCCTCTCTCCGTGAGCGATTCATTAATGTAGACTGGCGGATGTTCACTGTCCTGCCCCTCACTGAAGCCAAAGATCAATCCTTTAGTTTGCTGAAGTTTAGCATACTGTTACGTACCCCGTAACTGGGTGTCTCACCTTCAAAGATAGAAGAATCCGTTGGAGTCTGGTGGTACTATTTTCAAACAGTGTTTATTAGTAAAATATACAAATCAATATCAACAATGCAAATATACAGATAATACACGTTAGCAATACTAAACCTAAAAGTGTGGGTATAATAATAATCAATAATAAACAAGCTCTATCGATGTCTCGGGGATAATGAATTGTCATATGTGAATATAAAGTTCAGTTCATTTCATATGTGCTGAGGTAGTTGTTGGTTCTTGTGTTTTAATCGTTGGAGGAGAGAGAGAGAGAGAGAGAGAGAGAGAGAGAGAGAGAGAGAGAGAGAGAGAGAGAGAGGAGAGAGAGAGAGAGAGAGAGAGAGAGAGAGAGAGAGAGAGAGAGAGAGAGAGAGAGAGAGAGAGAGAGAGAGCAAACAGTGGCAGCTATTGTCAGGCAAACCTTCCTTTACGTTCTTGATCCGTCGATGTGTTGTGGCCATTCAGGTATGACCCCTCTGTCCTTCAGCTAGACCATTCTTCTGTGGTGGACTCGTCACCCAGGCAAGGGTGGACACACACACACAAGCCCCCACCGGCCCTGCTGTAACACTGTGAGTTAAACCGACCGATCCTTTGTTCGGTCCCCGATGCCCCACACCTTCTCGTGGGTTCCAACACTCAAGCAGTGCTCACTAGTGTGTCTCCTGGTGTGTCTGAGGGGTGTCTCCCCAGACCTGAAATTTATCCCCGCTCACAGGGTCTCAGGTGTCAATCAGTTTTGAATGGCTTAATCCATCAAACCAGCCCACTCCGGCCGGCCACTGAGGAATTTTAATGAACAGAATGGTACCAAGTAAACAGCCCTCTCCGGAGCCATAAGTCTTTCAGGAGTCATAATATGGTGGAACAACAAGTCTCTCTCCCCCGGTGTTATCTCTCCCTTATGTGAAGCAGATGTTCCAGTCCCAGTATGTTTTCCCTTTGTCTCTCTTTCTCTCTCATTAGCAGCGTGGTAACAGTAACAGTTTGTGATTCTCCCGGGGGGGGGGCATGGGCAACTCTGTACCTTTCTGCCCATCAGAGCTGTTCATCCTTTGTAACACCCCCATCCGTCTAGGGATTTTCACCAAAGGGGAAAATTTTCTAATACAGCGTCTTATAGAATTACAGAATCTAACAAAATACAGAAGTGTTTTAACTATAAAACAATACAGATATACCTTCACTTAGCATCTAGCTAAACTGTCAGCGATTACATTGTCATTTCCTTTAATATGTTGTATCTGAATATCAAACTCTTGTAGCATCAGACTCCAATTTAATAATCTCCTGTTTTTATTTTTCATGTTAGCCAGGAATACCAAAGGGTTGTGATCTGTATAACAATTATGGGTCTTTGTGCTGAACAAATGTACACTTCAAAATGCTGTATTGCCGAAACATGTGCCAACAGTTCTTTTTCTACGGTAGAATAATTCCTCGAGTGCACATTGAACTTCCGGGAGAAATACATTACCGGGTGTTCCACTCCATCCCCTGCTTTCTGCATTAGGACTGCCCCTGCACTTGCATCAGTCGCCAGGGAGAAAGGTTCTAACAAGTCAGGTGCCTTTAACACAGGGTGATGGCACAGTATGGTTTTTAACTTGTCAAAAGCATCCTGACAAGAATTGTTCCACTCAAATTTGTCTTCCTTCCGTAGGAGTTTTGTAAGTGGAAGGGCGATATCAGCAAAGTTCCTACAAAATTTTCGATAGTACCCCACCATGCCCAAAAGTCTTCTCAAAGCTCTTTTATTTGTTGGTACAGGAACCTCAGAAATAGCCTGTACTTTTGCCTGCACAGGATCCAACTGCCCCTGCCCTACCACATACCCCAAGTAGGTGATTGTGGAATGCCCAAATTCACTCTTTGCGAGGTTCACTGTAAGTTGGGCTGCGGACATTCTTTTGAACAGGTTTTCTACAGAGTCAATGTGCTCATCGCAGGGGTCATTGCAAACTACCACATCGTCAATATAAGCCTTGATATTTGTTAACCCTTTTATCACCATGTCAATCATCCTCTGGAATATCTCTGGTGTCATTCCAAACTACCACATCGTCAATATAAGCCTTGGTGTTTGTTAACCCTTTTATCACCATGTCAATCATCCTCTGGAATGTCCCTGGTGCATTTTTCATTCCGAACGGCAAGACGTTGTACTCGTAAAACCCGGATGGGGTGACAAAGGCTGAAATTTCTCGAGCCCTGTCCATTAAAGGAACGCACCAGTATCCCTTTAACAAGTCAATCTTAGTGATGTACCTCGCTTTCCCCATTTTATCAATGCAATCGTCCACCCTAGGGATAGGGTAAGCATCTGTCTGCGTGACAGCATTCACCTTTCTGTAATCGGTACAGAATCTTATGGTACCGTCCGGTTTCGGTACTACCACGCAGGGAGAGGCCCACGCAGAAATGGATTCACGAATTATACCAGCAGCTAGCATATGCTCAATTTCTTTTTCTACTAGCTTGCTCTTTTCCAAATTCATCCGATAAGGGGATTGTTTAATCGGCTGGGTCGAGGTAACAATGACATCATGCTCTGTTCCTTTACACCTCCTTGGAACATCTGGACATAAATCTGTATGCCGTTTAATGAGCTGTGTTAACTGCTCTCTTTGTTCAGGCTCTAAGTGATTGACTTTATCAGCAAGGTTGGCTGGAATAACTGAGTTCTCTAGTCTGGTGGGTATTATACTTATCTTTTCAAAACGCTCTGGGTCCTCCTCAACACTCCTCTCTGCCTCATCAGTTTTCGTGACTGCACCGACTACCGCGGGGGTCGTTTCATGATAACCTTTCAGTATGTTTACATGAAGCAACTGGTTCGGCTTGCGTCTATCAGGGGTTTCAATCACATAATTCAGCGAGTCTATTTTCTTAACTACTTTGTATGGTCCTTGAAACCTCGCCTGTAGGGGGTGGTAACTACAGGGAATAGGACCAAGACCTTATCGCCCACGTGAAATTCTTGCTCTCGGGTACGTTTGTCATACCATTGTTTCATTCTCGTCTGGGAGTCTTTTAAATTTTCCTTTGCCAAGGCGCATACTTTCTGGAGTCTTTCCCAGAATTTTAAAACATAGTCAATCACACTGACTTGAACGTTCGGGCTAGACCACTTCTCTTTAAGTAGGGTCAAAGGTCCTCTGGGCCCGTGACCAAAAACGAGCTCAAACGGACTGAACCCCTGAGATTCCTGAATCGTGTCCCTCACTGCAAATAACAGAAGTGGTAATGCATCATCCCAGTCTCGAACATCTTCCTGACAGTAAGTTTTAACCATAGTCTTCAGTGTAGCGTGGAATCTTTCCAATGCTCCTTGAGATTTTGGATGGTATGCAGAAGCTAAAACTTGTTTAACTCCCATCTGTGTCATCATTTGCTGAAACGCTCTGGATGTAAACGTACTCCCCTGATCCGATTGTACTTCACCACCTGCTAAATCGTTACCAAGAAGGACGTCCACGCCGTCTCTCGGTAATTCTGACCGCACCCCTACTTCGACTGGTACAGTTACCAGTTCACATTTTAAAATGATCCTGTGCACGGATGCAGCTTCTGTCCCTTTTCCTATGCCTCTTAATACCACCTGTCCAGTTTCAGGACCGAAATTTAGCACCTTACTTAGGATCAATGAGTGGTCAGCCCCAGTATCCCTCCGGATTCTCACTGGAACTGGGGTTTTTCCTTCTTTCACAGACATCGTCCCCTCCGAAATAAATTTCTCATGGCCCACTCGTACTCTATCTTCCTTTGCCTCCCTCATCGATCTGCTAATGCACCCTGTAGGGACTGCTGTTTTCCGTTTTCCTGTCTCCTTCTTCGGAGCAAAGCACTTCGCTGCAGTATGCCCATCCTTTCCACAATTATAACAGGTCAAGCCAGGAACCCTCCTGCCAGCCTGCTTGTCCTCCTCCTCACCTTTACCACTGGCTCCCGGCTTATTCTCCACCTTAGCCGGTGGACTTTCTTTACCGTCCCTACTGCCTTTCTGGTAACTCTTATTGGAGGGAAACCTCGTCATGTGGGTTAGGGCATATTCATCTGCGAACCTGGCAAATTCCGATATAGACTTATTCGTCTTCTCGTTCAGATACATCCAGATATTATCCAAAACACAACCTTTAAATTCCTCAATCCGAATTAACTCCCTGAAACGATGGAAATCCTCCTCCACCCTTTCTGCAGCACACCAACGATCCAAGAGCACACCCTTTTCATAGGCAAACTCTGCATACGTCTGATTCCACAGTTTCTTCAAATCTCTGAAATTCAGTCTATATGCCCCAGGTGCCAACTCGTAGGCCCAAAGGATAGCCTGTTTTGCTTCCTCATAATCCTCAGACTCCCCCTCGGACACCGCCTCATAGGGCCGTTGAGCCTTCCCTTTTAACACACTTTGTAACAACGCCACCCACTGATCCCTGGGCCACTTCGGATTCACTGCCACCTTTTCAAAATGCAAGAAGTAACTATCAACCTCTGTCTCCTCGAACGGAGGTACTAACCTAAACTCCCAACTAACATTAAGCTTCTCAACTGAGCCTTCCCCTCGGTCTCTTTCCTGTTGCTTCAACCTCTCCATGTCCAGCGCATGCTGCCTGTCTCTCTCCTTTTCCCTTTCCTCCATCTCCCTTTCAGCCTTTTCCTTTTCCCTTTGTACCTCCTAGGCAGCTCTTTCCCGCTCCCTTTGCACCTCTAACTCCTTTAGCTGGAGCTCATTCTCCCTTTTCTTCTGTTCCGCGTCCAACCATTATCTTTCCAACTCCAACTAAACCACCCCAACAACTGGTTTCTTTTCAGGGAACAGATCAAATACCTCGGACGTGAACACATCCTTGTCTATATAATACTGGGCTGTGGCCCTCTGTATCTCCCACTTTTTCATTGACGACTTCACCTCTGTGAGACTTAATCGATTCGCAGTATTTACCAAGTCTGTCTTTCTGGCATCCTCTAGCGCCTTCAAAGTCGGGCTTTCTAAAATTTTGTCTATATCCATCTTTGCTGGTTTCCCGTCTGGTTATCCACGCAACCAGATCAAATAATCGACTTATAGCCCGATTCACGGCCCCGCCCCCCACCCCCAATTTGCTAATCAAATCTCGAGACGAGGCCCCAATTTGTTACGTACCCCGTAACTGGGTGACTTAGCAGCAAAGATAGAAGAATCCGTTGGAGTCTGGTGGTCTTAATTTCAAACAGTGCTTATTAGTAAAATATACAAATCAATATCAACAATGCAAATATATAGATAATACACGTTAGCAATACTAAACCTAAAAGTGTGGGTATAATAATAATCAATAATAAACAAGCTCTATCGATGTCTAGGGGATAACGAATTGTCATATGTGAATATAAATTTCAGTTCAGTTCATACGTGCTGAGGTTGTTGTTGGTTCTTGTGTTTTAATCGTTGGAGAGAGAGGGAGAGAGAGAGAGAGAGAGAGAGAGAGAGAGAGAGAGAGGGGGGGAGAGAGAGAGAGAGAGAGAGAGAGAGAGAGAGAGAGAGAGAGAGAGAGAGAGAGAGAGAGAGAGAGAGAGAGAGAGAGAGAGAGAGAGAGAGCAAACAGTGGCAGCTATTGTCAGGCAAACCTTCCTTTACGTTCTTGATTTGTCGATGTGTTGCTGTGGCCATTCAGGTATGACCCCTCTGTCCTTCAGCTAGACCGTTCTTCTGTGGTGGACTCGTCACCCAGGCAAGGGTGGACACACACACACAAGCCCCCACCGGCCCTGCTGTAACACTGTGAGTTAAGCCGACAGATCCTTTGTTCGGTCTCTGATGCCCCACACCTTCTCGTGGGTTCCAATACTTAAGCAGTGCTCACTAGTGTGTCCCCTGGTGCGTATGAGGGGTGTCTCCCCAGACCTCACTTTTATCCCCACTCACGGGGTCTCAGGTGTCAATCAGTTTTGAATGGCTTAGCCCATCAAACCAGCCCACTCCGGCTGTCCACTGAGGAATTTTAATGAACAGAATAGTACCAAGTAAACAGCCCTCTCCGGAGCCATAAGTCTTTCAGGAGTCATAATATGGTGGGTCAACAAGTCTCTCTCTCCGGGTGTTATCTCTCCCTTATCTGAAGCAGATGTTCCAGTCCCAGTATGTTTTCCCTTTGTCTCTCTTTCTCTCTCATTAGCAGCGTGGTAACAGTAACAGTTTGTGATTCTCCCGGGGGTGGGGGGGGCGGAACATGGGCAACTCTGTATCCTTCTGCCCATCGGAGTTGTTCATCCTTCATAACACTGTTTCATTAGGCTATACAGTATGAAAAGGGAGCCTGCAGATCAGGTCGCCCTTCACGAACCAATTTCGTTAAAAGAGTCCGTCCTATTTGCAGTCAGTAAGCCTGCCCTGTCAATACCGCTGTCCACATCTTTTTTAAAACATTGTAATTGGTCTCACCTCTCGTTCCATATACAGACGGCAGTCTATCCTCACTCTTAGGCCCACGCTGCGTTATGATGGCATCCATCTTGCTCCTTATCAGTCATACAGCACAGCACAGAAACAGTCCCTTCAACGCGCTGATTTCAAAATGACGATCAAACGCCCATTTACACTAATATTATATTATCCCCCCATTCTTGCACTCTCCTCCCAGAATCTACCACTTGCCTGAAGGAAAATGACATTTCGAGGCAGCCAATTAACTTGCATGTCTTTGGGATGTGGCAGGAAACTCTGGCTGATGCTGTAACAATGGGAAACTGCAGATGGACAGCACCTGAGAGTCAGCATCACACCTGGGTCTTCGGAGCTCTTTGTCAGCAGCGCTGTCCGCTTCCCCATTGTGCTAGACTGGGAAAAGGTTAGATTAGCGAACAGTGCGAAGAGAGACTGGTCCATTGGACATTGCAGAAATGTAGTCACAATGAAGAGAGTTGAATATCTCGACGCATTTAGATAGATAGATTGATAGATAGATACTTTATTTATCCCCAAGGGGAAATTCAACATTTTTTTCCAGTGTCCCATACACTTATTGTAGCAAAACTAATTACATACAGTATTTAACAGTATAAATATGATATGCATCTAAAATCACCCTCCCAAAAAGCATTAATAAATAGCTTTTAAAAAGTTCTTAAATAGTTTACTAAAGTGCATTGAGTGGTTGTAACGTTCTCCTTCGCGTGTACTAATAACGCCGAATTCAACGTCGAGATAAACCAGTCAATGAGACCAGATAGCAGTAAGATTAACCATTTACTGTTCACTCTTCACATTAACATATGGTGAAAACTGTTGATAAAACAATACAAGATTGATACAGTATTTGTTCCTTCCTTAATATCACATTTCAATTGTAAATACTTGCAAAGGTGACTATAACTACATTACACTAAGGTGCAGTATACAGGGAGAGTTTACCTGCTCCATTGACTACTTTAAATACACTTCCATGCAAACTATCCGCAACTCTTTAACTAACGAAAGCATAAACATTATCGACCGTCGTTACTTCTAACAGGATCGGCATTAACATCATAGTTCAATATATCGATTATCTATTAACTTACAGCGTTGCTCTCACTGTGATTTCTCATGCCTGCAAAACAACTTCTGCTCAGGTGTGCCTCGTGGTGAGCCCCCACCCTCGCGCTAATTTCAAACCGGTACTTTCCCACAAGACGCGGCGAAACCGGATGTGACGTCATCGCACGCCGATATATTTTACATGCAATGAATATACTTCAAACACTTCTAATTCTAACTAGAAAATACTATAAAATGAATTACTAAGCGAAAATATTATAAACTAAATAACTGTCGTAAAGACAGCACAGTGGTAACTTAAGCTCAGTCCTAACCCCGGCACTTTAACACGTCTTGCCCCTGGTGGTTGAATTGTAGAGCCGAATGGCGTTGGGGAGTAATGATCTCTTCATCCTGTCTGAGGAGCATTGCATTGACAGCAACCTGCGGCTGAAGCTGCTTCTCTGTCTCTGGATGGTGCTGTGCAGAGGATGTTCAGGGTTTTCCATGATTGACCGTAGCCTACTCAGCGCCCTCCGCTCTCCAGTTCTATGCCCACAACAGAGCCCACCTTCCTTACCAGCTTATTAAGACGTGAGACGTCCCTCTTCTTAATGCTGCCTCCCCAGCACGCCACCACAAAGAACAGGGCGCTCTCCACAACTGACCAACAGAACATCTTCAGCATCTCACTACAAACATTGAATGACGCCAGCCTTCTGAGGAAGTACAGTCGACTTTGTGCTTTCCTGCACAGGGCATCTGTGTTGGCAGTCCAGTCTAGCTTCTCGTCTAACTGCACTCCCAGATACTTGTAGGTCTTAACCTGCTCCACACATTCTCCATGAATGATCACTGGCTCCATATGAGGCCTAGGTCTCCTAAAGTCCACCACCATCTCCTTGGTCTTGGTGATATTGAGACGCAGGTAGATTGAGTTGCACCATATAACAAACCATTTCACCATATCAATGTTTAAGAAAGTTTGGCAGATTCACCTATAGCATGGAACTGCGTAACAGTGTTCGACTGAATCTAATAAGAAAGGGATATGAATTATTATTAAATAGACGCATATATTAGTAAATATAGGTATATTATGCAGTAATTAGGAAGGGGCAGAATAAAAACTGTATTAAAGGCTTCTTCAAGATTTTGATAACTATGCGATAGAAACCACTGAGTCGATGGTGGGGAAAAACAACTGGGAGAACGGCCGGGGTGAGAGGATGTCTATTTTGGCTGTTCTGCTAAGAAGCAGTTAATGTCGATGGAATCAACAAGGAGTGGCCGGTTCTGTGATGACCCGGTCTTTCTTCATAGCTCGTTGCGAACCCTTCTGGACTTGGCTTGCGCTGTTCCCGTGCTAAACTCTCCTGCATCCAGATAGGAAGTTGTTAAACGAAACAAAATCACAAATAGTTCATTTTCCGCACCTACCAGGCCCCGGGGTTTGCCAGAAGATTAATGAACCGATTCCCTGTGTAAGTATGCACAAAATATTAAACCATGCAATTGCAGTGCAGTGAATCTACATTCGGTTTCTCAGGTTATCAAGCCGAGGAATGTTAGTAGGGACAAGCTCCCACGACCCAAAAGTGCTCCTCACGGCATGTGCCTCAAATAGCCTCCGACAACCAAGTCCAACTCTTGGCCTTCTCGTGTGGCTTAGCCCCTGAGCCCGTTTCTACTGTTTCTACAGACAGGGGAAGGGGCGAAGGCGGGTCCTGGCGCCCTAAAACCAATGCTGCTGGTAGATGGAGCTCGGCAGCCTGGGAAGACAGCCCACCTACGAGAGGGAAAACTCTGAGTTCAAACCTCCGCTGCCTCGCGGCCGTACCCACTCATGGGAAAGGCTTCGGGAGTGAACCCTGAGGACAAATCCGGAGCCGGAGTCCCTGAAGCAGTCCGACGTTGCCTTCACCCACGCTCTGGCAACTCCTGCGATGCGACGACAGTGGTGCCAAGCTGTATCGGTGGCGTGGACAGGGGAGACGTCCTGCGTGGACTGTGACGAGATCTGAAGGATGATTAAATATTGACTGTTCCTTTAAGAAGAGAGAGAGAGAGAGAGAGAGAGAGAGAGAGAGAGAGAGAGAGAGAGAGAGAGAGAGAGAGAGAGAGAGAGGAGAGAGTGTGTGCTGTTTCAAAGATGAGAGAGATCAACGAACAGCCTGTGAGTTGCCTTGGAAACGGCAAAACGGAGCTATATGATGGAGAGCTGGTGTTCAGCATTTGTGGATTACATACAAGGTCAGCTGGCTTTGTAATCAGACACACTGACGACGCTGACACTGGTTGAGCTTTGTGTGCCCACGACAAAGGTGGGGTTTCTGCTCGCAGTGTGGACAGAGGTGTGAGCGGTGGAAAGCTATCGGTGTGCTTAACCCTTGGCGGAGTTGATAGCTGTAACATCCTCTTTTGTGTGGTCACAGTCAGTGACTTTAATAACTTTCGGGAGCAGGTGGATGACGTATAAGGTTCGACGCCATCGGCACTGGGAAGACAAAAAATACACTGCTCTCTCTCTCTCTTCAATCTACTCAATTCAATGTCCAGAACTGAAGTGTCTTCATACTGAAACCATCGTAATCATAAAACTTTATTATTTATCACCTGTGCTGGGGGAAGCTTGGGGACGTATTTACTCACTTATATATGCATATGCTCTGCTGACCTGTTTACCTTATCTTGCTTTATATGACTTCATCACGTAGTTACTAATAAAATGCTGTTCATAACGGAAGACTCAGACTCCAGGTGCGCACATGTCTGCTGGTCCTTTTTAACCCGCTGAGGTGTACGTAACAGGGCAACTGCAGGACTTGCATACCACCTTGCCACGGCCTGCGTGCTGCAGTGGAAAATACTTCCCAGGCGCGGTTCCATGTTCTCGCGAGATTAACGGTTGCCACATATAATCTGCATTCCGTCATGGGACGATTCCACCTCTTTTCCCCTCTGCTTGTTTTTCTCTAATGATCTGGTAAATATTACATTCTCTAATCTTCAGGTTACTCAGGGGCAAAGTACGGACATCACGTGGATTATCAATATCAGCCGCCCTGAGAGATCAAACTTCCTCTCTGGAAGTCAATCCCAAGGCCATGATACTCCGTTCAAGCAGATCCCTACTGTTACAAGCTCCAACGTCATTAAATTGTACGAACAGCGAGCCTCCAAGGAATTCCAATGATAAATAATCATTTATTTATCATGTGTGTATTGTGTGTGTGTGTGTGTGTGTGTGTGTGTGTGTGTGTGTGTGTGTGTGTGTGTGTGTGTATACACCTGTCTCTGAGTGTTTATGTCCCATGAAGTTTCCATTAGTCCCTAATAGAGAAATCACTCTGTTTCATGGCTCCTTATTTTAGGAAGGATATATTGACGTTGGAGAGGGTTCAGAGAAGATTCAGAAGAATGATTCCAGGAATGAAAGGGTTACCGTACGAGGGACGGCTGGCAGCTCTTGGGCTGTATTCACTGTAGTTCAGGGGAATGAAGGGAGATCTCATAGACACAGACCGAATTTTCAAAGGGCTGAAAAGATTGAATATGGCAAAGTTATTTTTCATAGTAGGGGATTCTAGGTCAAGAAGGCACGACTTCAGGATTGAAGGGGCTCAATTAAGAACTGAGATGTGCAGAAATTTCTTCAGTCAGAGAGTGGTAAATCTGTGAGATTTTTGCTACTAGCCCCCCGAGAAGTCAAGTTTCTGGGTGTATTTAAGGCAGAGATAGATAGATTCTTGATTAGCCGGGGGAGCAAAGGGTATGGGGTGAAGGCAGGGGAGTGGAGATGACTGGACGAATTGGATCAGCCCATGACTGAATGGCGAAGTAGACTTGATGGGACGAATAGACTTCTGCTCCCATATCTTATGGACTAACGTTCATATGGACACGAACGCTCACACACAGGTACACACACACACACACACACACACACACACACACACACACACACACACACACACACACACACACACAAACATAGTCCCGTTGGCCACTTCACCAACCATTCATTCTGTGACTTGGACTTTTCTCTCCATTTCCACATATCGGTCTTGTGGAATGAAATGTTCTTGAACCGGATGGTGTGAGAATTGATGTTTCTGTACAATCGACCCGATGGTAGGTGCGAGGTGATGGCATGGCCCAGGAGGTGGGGTATTTGATTATATATATTGCCCTTATACAGAAGATATTGTAATTCATTCGCTTTTCCTTCAATGTATTGTGAACTCACTTAAAGCAGTTCTTTTCACATCCACACGTATTTTACATTCTTTGATAATCAGCCGTTGAAAACGGATGTTTACAAGGATCACATCGCCTCCACATTATTTGGTCCGAAAGTTTTTTTTTCATCCTGATTAATTTATCAGCAGGATTTCATGGTGGTTCATTAGTCGTCAAAGCATGACCTTGGACGTCTCGCAGAGTGGAGAGTCAAGTACTCGGAAACACCGTCCATAGGGTTTGTTTAATTCTTATCGGCCGCTAAAGTTGACATCGGACGTAAGGCCGATGGTTTGCCCTTGAGCAACCTGGAGAGTGCGTGTTGGACTATGAGGTAAATCCGTGGCAGAATAAAGAGGCACAATCGTCCTGTGTCTGAATGCTGATTAACTGCACTGGAAATGTATGTTTTAACATTTCCTCCGTGCTTAAACACAACATCAATTCTCTATCCGTCTGGCAAACGCTTATGTCCCAGAAAATTTGGAAAATGAATGTCAGAATGACTTCAGTTTTGAGCCTTGCTTCCTTGAACAACCTCTTATCTGGACAGCTTGATCCGGGAACTGCTCCACGCAAGACCCGGTAGAATCGTTGGCGACCTATGAAAAAAGCCCAGGTCGTCACAAAACCAGCCTCATTGCACTGACTCCATCCAAATAACCTGCTGTTCCGCGAAGCAAGCAAAATAACTATCTACCCACCCGGCTATTCTCCTCCGTCTTTCCTGCCGTCGTGCAGGCAATACAAAAAATCGGATTCAAGCTTAGGAATGGATCAGAGTAGGCAGATCAGACTCGCTCATCTAAGCATATTTATCGCATAGATGTCATGTGTTGAAGGGTCCCATTTCTTGCTGTACAGCTCCATGAAACATTCTCTTGCTCAATGCCAACTAAACCAAAGATCTGACGGTTGGGTTTAGCAAAGGGGAATGGGGTGAACATGAGCAAGTCCACATTATTTCACCTGTCGTGGACACAGTCAGCATCTTTAAATTCTTTTTCGACATTGTGGATGACCTATCCTGAGCGTCGCATATAAACGCCGTCTTTGAAGGTTCGTGTTTTTATCAAACTCCTCAACTGACGTCTACAGATGTACTGCTGAAAGTATCCTGAGTTGTTGACATTGCGACGCGTTTGGAACTGCAGTACTGCAGTACGGAACTGCAGTACTGCAGTACGTTGGGAAATTTGCACAATGCGCATGGGCTTCATTCTCATAATGATTAGTGGTATCTCCACAAAGGTCATGAAAGATTCCCTTATCCAAGACTTGACGTCATCTAGCAGATACGATCGGGCAGGTGGTCCAGAAGTCTAAAGTTCCACACGTTCAAGAATAGCTATGTTTTTTTCAACCAGTCGGCAAAATCCGAATCAGGATAACTTGGAAGCGCAATGAACAATTTAGCCACTTATCAGTAAAATGAATTTAAGTTGTTTTATTATGTATGGTAGTAAGAGTTCTTTATTATTTATACCTGTTGTGTGCAAGTCAATTCATTGATGCCCTGTGACTGTAATGATGCTGCTGGTCAGAGTTTCGTCGCATGGATGCATAGATGTACTTGTGCGAATAACAAGGAACTTGACGTTGACTTCGGTTTTGAGCAGCAGGGATGAGAGAAGAGCAAATAACAAATAGTAGCGGTGTGCTACACGCAGCGCTAAAATAACGACACGGAGTCGGTAAACTGCAGTCAAAGAAAAACTATATTCGAACTACACAGCCTTGCTTTTAAGCCTCCCTCAACCTGCCCCCCGCGGGGCGCAGATGCTCCAAAAGACACGTACTCACAAACCCCCGTAGGCTATCTCCCTTAGCCGGAACGCTGGCTAATTGTGAGCCGGTTCGGATGCGCCAGGAAATGGGTCGCCACAAAATTATTATAACAAAAGCCGATCCCCAAGAGATGTCGAACGGTCTCGGCTCGGCACGTCTACTATACGTTTGTAAACAGATGGTGCCTGGCCTACTGAGTCCCTCCAGCATTTTGTGTGTGTTGCTTGCAATCCTAGCATCTGCAGGTATTCTCTTGCTTATAAACAAATCTTACGAAGGTTGATTGATATGTCCGTGGCCTAAGCTAGACGGAATCAATTTTAGAAAAACAAGCATATTTATTTTTCAACATAGCACCTTCCTAAATTTACACACTTAGTCCAGCGGTCGAGGAGCATGCGTATCTTGGTCCCCCGGAAAGTGTCCACAAATCGCTGATTGATAAGATCGTGGCCTAAGGTAGAAGCAGATGAGTTGCACATCTCTCGTTACACGCACAGGCAGGTCAACTCTTTGAATGATGATGCAGAAATTTTGAAGTTAATAACTCAGCACGCCAGCTGTGGACACTTTCTGGGGGTCCAAGACCCGTATGCTCCACGACCGCTGGACTAAGTGTGTAAACGTAGGAGGGGTCTAGGTTGAAAAATAAATGTGCTCGGTTTTCTAAAATTGACTCCTTCGACCTTAGACCGCGATCCTATCAATCACCTCTCGTCTTTTATTGATCAAATTCAGTGGATATTTCAGCCCCAGCTTAATCTCGTCTCTGATCTTGCTCTGTGTCCCTGCATAAATAACTGGATTCACACAGGGACGCAGGAACTGGAGCACGTATGCACTTTCTTCCAGAGGGAAATTAGATTCACTAAAATTGGAACCTGAAAAGAAAGAGATGCCGGTAATGCGAACGTTAAGGACATTAATCAATACCAGGAGCCACAAGAGGATGAAGATACCCGAGATGCTTAGGAGAAAGATGACAGACTTCCTGCGGCTGTCCGTCTCCGGATCGTTCTGTCGCTCACTGTTCCCACCCCACTGGAGTCTCTTGCGAAGTCTAATGGCTCTTAAAATGTTTCTGATGGTTAACAGATTGAGCAGTAAAATTAGAACGAATGGCAGCGAGGGGGTCAAAATTATATCAACACAGTCTAATATTAACCAGCCAGTTGAGGTATAATATACTGACCTTATTATGCAACTTGTGGGTTCGCATTCACGTGGAGGTTCATATATAAAAGCATTATATGCGTTTTGTAAGCAACTGAGAGCACCCACTGTACCGATAGTCACAATTGCCGTTCGCTCGGTGCAGTATTTCGTTTTCAATTTTTGGCAGCAGATGGCCACATAACGGTCAAAGGTGAACATGACCGTCACCCAGACGGAGCAGTCTCTGACGGCGTACGCTACAGCGACATTCACAACGCACGCCGGTATGATGGTCAAGGCATTGGACGGGTAGGTCATAGGAACAATCCGGAGTAATATCACGGACATGTTGATAACCAGGAGACCCGTCACCGCCATCGACAGCAGGTAGATGGTGATACATCTGGAGAGACCGCAACTTCTGCGGAACATTACCCCAATCACGGCCAGGTTGGCTGCAACAGAGGGGGACAGAAGAAGTGAATATTCACAGAAAACCCTGTACTGTAGTTATTCAATACGACTGCTATTACTTGGAAACTTGAAACCAAGTGGGCAAACTGTTATCTAAGAAACAAATTTATGTTGTGATTACCTATGTTGTTACATTGCTATGTACTTCAGTTTGGATTTTACCAGAGAGTATATCTTTGTAGGAACAAATCCAGAACAGGAACAATTATCTTCCAATATGAAATTTTCACAGCGTTAACACCCTTGGACAGCACTTTTGTTCCTCGTTGAAATGGCTGAGATTTTCCAGAACTTCGAGGAAAGGCACTGAGGCGCTATCGTCATAGGACTGAATGCAGACTAATATGTCTGCAATTACACGTTTTAGCATAACTTCCCTACTTACACATTAAATCGTTCTTCCGGCCAATTC
Source organism: Hypanus sabinus (assembly GCF_030144855.1). NCBI lineage: Eukaryota > Metazoa > Chordata > Chondrichthyes > Myliobatiformes > Dasyatidae > Hypanus > Hypanus sabinus. Next base: position 209,946 of record NW_026781225.1, on the reverse strand, counting down.
AGTGGCCAAGGGTGATTGAAATATAATCAAGTGTACATCCCCAATTTCTGCCTTTCCTTCGTGTAGATGCTTCCCAGCTGCTTGCAAAACACCAAGCCATTACGTAACTTCCGCTCACCTCCATTGATTCCGTCTGATTCTTGCTGCTCGGGAGAGAAATCTTCATATTGTCTGGACCTTCACTGCGCCACCTATTACAGTTCATTCTGCTTCCTCGAAGCGCTCACCCGTGATCTGGTATGATTGTACGACACTCAATATAAATCGTCCACTCTATCTTGTTTCAGGAAAATACGTTAAATCAATTCCAATATTTTATACAGATCAACGAATTTATTCATTTGCAATATCATCTCAGCTGTTAAGAACGATTAGGAATTGAAAATCCCTGCATTTCAGACCACAATGGCCATGCCAACTAATAGGGATAGTTCCACGCAATTCCCAATTGCCGGCATGGTCTGAAGAGTTCGGTATCCTGTGATTCGAATGCTTAACTGATCGTTGGAAGAAGGAAATTCATGGCTGAATTCCACTTGAAAAAATTACTTAGAATTTAAGAGATAAATATGAAACATTTTTGAAAATTTGGCGCCCTTACTTACAAAAGACAGGATTAAATATATAGGTGCTCCGAAGATGAAATAATTGGTAATTTGGGGAAATAAATAAATATATATACTTAAGTTATTACGAACTCCATGGAGCATGTGGGGATATTCCGATATCCAGGCACATCTCTTTTTTTCCCCTTTCTTTCTTTTTTTTTAATGAGGGATGTTGGGGGAGGGGAAGGGTATATATATATATTTCATATATTTTCTTTTATTTCTGTAATTATTTGAAAACTCAATAAAAAAGTTTATAAAAAAAACTGCGTACTTTTAACCATTGTGAGAAGTTCTGCACCTATCTTCTCAGTTAGCGAGTTCCAGGTTGAAACCAAAGTTCGTCTGTAAACGGCATTCTCTCGAGCATTCTCCTTAACTCCAAAACCTCACTCTTTGGTTTCAACTGTCTGTGTTACGGGAAAGCTGGGGGCAGGTACTAGTTCCGGAGGAGAAACAACTGATTGAACTCCAGCCCTGCAAATTTGGCCAATCACAAAAAAACACATTTCCACTTTCTGAGGTGCTGGAGGAGATTTGGTATAACTCCAAATTTCTGTAGGTATACAATGAAGGGGATTCCATTTGGTCGTATCATGTAGGGTGAGGGGATTCACAGCAATCAGAGGACCCTCTCCGCATGATTCTGGAGAAAATTATTCCCCTCTGCTATCAGCCTTCTGTGCAGTCCATGAACACGGCCACATCATTCTACTTTCTGTTCTGTTTATGCATTGTTGCAGTTGACGGAAAACTACAGGACCGGTACAGGCAGCGGAGTGTACAGCATTTCACAATATTTTACGGATATATAATGAATACAAAAACTTTATAATAGATAATAGACAATAGGTGCAGAAGTAGACCATTCGGCCCCTCGAGTCTGCACCGCCATTCTGAGATCATGGCTGATCATTCACTATCAATACCCAGCCCCTGCCTTGTCCCCATATCCCTTGATTCCCCTATCCATCAGATATCTATCCAGCTCCTTCTTGAAAGCATCCAGAAAATTGGCCTCCACCGTCTTCCGAGGCAGTGCATTCCACACCTCCACAACTCTCTGGGAGAAGAAGCTCTTCCTCAACTCTGTTTTAAATAACAGACCTCTTATTCTCAAATAACTGACCTCTTATTCTCAATAACTGACCTCTTATTCTCAAATAACTGACCTCTTATTTACCTGGAATGCCAATGGTTGCAATAAAGGAATAACAAATGATCAACCACAATCTGCTTGAAACATCATGCAGAGCTGATGAACGCTTTCGGCAGATAGCACATTGCTCTGCATTCTCATACCGCTATATTTATACCTAACCGACGTCGGCAGGGAGCATACTAGGAAATTATCATTACTTTTATCAGCTAATTGCATTAATTCGGAATAAGCAACTTCAAGCAGCTGATTCCAATCAATGTTTTGTTGAAGAATTCTGCATCATGTGTGATCCTGCTGCCATTTCATCATGGAATGTAAAGTACGGTATTAAAATCTTATGACCGCATGGCCATAAAATTAAGCAACCGAATTAGGACTTTTGGCTAATCGAGTCTGCTTGCCATTTCATCATGGCTGATCCCTTTCCCTCGCAGAAGAAAGAACATATAAACATAGAAAACCTACAGCACAATGCAGGCCCTTCAGCTCAAAATGCTTGCTGAATATGCACTTAATCTAGAAATTATCTAGGGTTCCAGATCGCCCTCAATTCTTCCAAGCTCCCTGTACCTCTCCAGGAGACTCTTAAAGGACACTGTTGTGTCCTTCTTCACCAGCGTCACCGGCAGCCCATTCCTCGCACTCACCACTCTATCCGTAAAAAAACGTACCCCTAAAATATCCTCTGCAGCTACTTCCAAGCACCACAAAACTGTATCCTCTTGTTGTTGGTGACTTCAGCCCTTGGAAAAGTCCACTAACTCTACACACAATCAAAGCCTCTCTTCATCTCATACACCTCAATCAGGACACCTCTCATCCTCCGTTGCTCCGAGGGGAAAAGGCCCAGTTCATTCAACCTACTCTCGGAAGGCACGCTCCCCAATCCTGGAAACACTCTTGTAAAATCTCCTCTGTACCCTTGCTACGGCTTCCACACCTTTCCGGCAGTCAGGCGACCAGAATTGAGCACAGTACCCGAAGTGAAGTCTGACCCGGGTCCCATATAGCTGTAACCTTACCTCTCGGCTCCTAAACTCAATTCCATGGTTGACGAAGGCCAAGGCATTGTGTGCCTTCTTAACCACCGCGTCAACTTGCGTAGCAGCTTTGAGAGCTCGTCTCCAAGGTTCATCGGGTCATAAACACTGCCAAGAGTCTTACCACTAATACTACATTGCTCATCATACCTGACCTCTCAAAATGAACCACCTTATCCAGGTTAAACTGCATCTGCCGCTCCTCACAACAGTTTTCCATCCTGTCGATGTACCGCTGTAATCTCCGACAGCCCTCCACGGTATCCACAGCACCCCCAGCCTTAGTGTCATCAGCAAATTTACTAAACCATCCCTCCACCTCCTCGTCCAGGTCTTTTATAAAAATCACGAAGATAAGAGATCCCAGAACAGATCTCTGAGATACACCACTGGTCAACGACCTTTAGCAAAATATGACTCGCCTACAGCCACTCTTTGCTTCTGTCGGCAAACCAATTCTGGGCCGACAAAGTAATGTTCCCTGGGATCCCCTGCCTCCTTACTTTCTCAATAAGCCTTGAATGCAGTACCTTTTCAAATGCCTTACTGAAATCCATATACGCTACATCGACTGCTCTACCTTCCTCAGTCATATCCTCAACAAATTCAATCAGGGTAGTAAGGCATTACGTTCATTTGGGAAAGCCGTGTTGACTATTCCTGATCATATTATGCCTCTGGAAATGTTCACAAATCCTGCCTCTAAGGATCCTTCCGATCAACCTATCCAAGTAAGGCTCACTAATCTGTATTCCCTTGGCTACCCCTACTTCCCTTCCTGAATAAGGGAACAACATCCGCAACCTCTAACACACCAGAAAGACTTTCGTCCCCACTGATGATCCAAAGATAATCTCCAGAGCCACAGCAATCTGTTCCCTCGACTGATCCAGTGGCCTGGGGTACATCTAGCCCGGTCCCTGTTACATATCCAACTTGATGCTTTCCAAATGTTTCAGCACAGCCTCTTTCTTAACATTTATAAGAAACTTCTTAGTCCGTTGTAGGTCATCCCGACCATCGCCAAGATCCTTTCCCGTAGTGAATATTGAAGCAAAGTGTTCATGAAGTTCCTTCGCTATCTCCTCCGGTTCCATACACACTTTCCCCTGGCAAACTTGTTTGGTCCTGTTCTCTTACATCCTATCCTCTTACTTTGCACATACTTGTTGAATGCCTTGGGGTTTTCCTTAATCCTGCTTTCCAAGGCCTTCCAAGACCTTCTCATGGCCCCTTCTGGCTCACCTAATTTCAATCTTAAACTCCTTCTTGCTTGCCTTATAATCTTTGTCATTACCTCTTCGTTCAACCTTTCATAAGTTTTCTCTCATTTTTGGCTAGAGTTTCAAAAGCCTTTGCATACCACAGTTACTGCACTAAACCATCCTGCCCCCCCTCTCATTGAAAAGTACCCCTGCAGAACTCCACGCAAATATTCCCTGCCTGTGAACATCTATTCTCAATTTATGCTTCTAAGTTCCTGCCTGATAGCCTCACATTTCCCGTTACTGCAATTAAACGCTCTCCAAACTTGACTGCTCCTATCGCTCTCCAATGCTATGGTAAAAGAGGTAGAATTGTGGTCACTAACTTCAAAATGCTCCCTCACTGAGAGATCTGGCACCCGACCATGTTCATTTCCCAACACCAGATAAAGTACAGCATCTTATCTTGGAGGCTTATCTACTTATTGCGTCAAGACACCTTCCTGAACACACACAACAAACTCCACCCCAGCTAAACCCCTTGCTCACGGGAGATGCTGATCGATATTTCAGAAATACAAATCTCCCACACCAACCCTGTTATTATTACACATTTCCAGAATCTGTCTCTATATCTGCTTCTCGATGCCCCTGTTACTACTGTGTGGCCCCTCAAATGCTCACTAGACTATTGACCCCTTCTTGTACCTAACGTCCACCCACAGTGACTCAGTAGACAACCACTTCATGACTTTCCTTTTCGGCAGCCGTGACAATATCTCTGATCGCTCCCCCCACCTTTGCCTCCTTCTCTGTCCTATCGCCCGGCTCTCAAAGTAAGTATTCCTGCCCCTGAGCCGCCCAAGTCTCCTTAATGGCCACAACATCATTGTTCCAAATACTGATCCATGCTTTAAGCTCATCTGATTTATTCATAATGCTCTTTCCATTAGAATATACGCATCTCAAACCATCGATCTGAGCGCATCCCTTCTCCAACACCAGCCTATTCTTCCCCTCGCACCGTCTCTATTTGTGAGCCAACCACCACTTCCTACGTCTCTACACTTCGGTTCCCATCCCCAGAAATTCCAACAAACTTTCTCCAATAGTCTCAGCAAACGTCCCTGTCAGGATATTGGTCCCCCTCGGATTCAAGTGCAACCCGTTCTTTTTGTACATGCCACGCCTTCCCCAAAAAGAGATCCTATTGATCCAGAAATCTGAACACACACACACACAGAGATTCTTTCTCACTCACTTTACCACTTCACCATCCATTTTGCGAATTAGACTTTCCTCTCCATCGTTGCCCATTGCTTATCCTCGCACATATCGATCCTCTGGGAAATTAAATGTTCTGGAACCAGATGGTTTGGGAATTGACGCATTTGTACGTTAGATCGACGATCATTACAAGATGATGGCATGGCCCATTTGGTGGGATAGTTTGATTGTATATATTGTCCTCATAAAGAGTGTATTCATTCAGTATTTCTCCAATTTTGAATTCAGTGTTAAAATACATTTTTTTCACATCCCCATGTTTTGCCCTTTCGTCGATGACAGCCTTTGTTAAGGGCTGTTTCCAACGATAATATATTCTCTTTCTTTTTTTTTTTAAAGGCCCTGATGAATTTCCCATCACTAGCCCTTGGAGATTCATCGGTCATCCACCTTGACTTGAAGGTACCGGACGCCGGGGTTCTCCTGGATCTGAGGGTCCAGAGCGCTGAAGCACTGCCCACGTGGATTGTTTGACCTTTCAGAGCAGCGGATGTAGATATTCGATGTGAGGCTGACTCTGAGTAACATGGAGAATGCACGTCGGACCATGAGCGATAATTGTTAACGTATATAACAATCACAGCACGGAAACAGGCCACCTCGGCCCTTCTAGTCCGTGCCGAACTCTTAATCTCACCTAGTCCCACCGACCCGCATTCAGCCCATAACCCTCCATTCCTTTCCCGCCCATATACCTGTCCAATTTTACCTTAAATGACACAACTGAACTGGCCTCTACTACTTCTACAGGAAGCTCATTCCACGCAGCTATCACTCTCTGAGTAAAGAATAAAGAGGCACAATAAAAAGGAATAAAGAGGCGCAATCGTCCTGTGACAGAATGTAGATGAACTGCACTGCCATTGCATGGCTTAGCATGTGCTCCACATTTAAGCAAAGAATCAGTTCAGTTCATTTTTCGTCTGGAAAACCCTTAGCGGCCCAGACGATTTGGGAAATTAATGTCAGAATATCTTCAGTTGTGTGCCTTGCTTCCTTTAACAGCCTGCAGTCTCGATGCGCGATAGCATGGCACGGGAACAGCTCGACTGAAGACCATATGGAATCGTCAGACAGCGAAGCAGAAAGCCAAGTTCATCGGAAAACCAGCTTGGTTACACCTAAATCGACTACTCTTCAGCAAGGTAACTGAAATACCTATCCTCCCACCCCGGCTATTCTCCTTTCTCTTCCCTGCTGTTGTGCGGACGATACGAAAGGATGGCAGCGCATACCGTTGGACACAAGACCAGATATGGACCAATGCAGGGAAATACTAGTGGCTCAGTTAAGCCAATGCGCCGTTTTTGCTGACTTTTGTCGAGGGGTCCCTTTTTTTGCTGGATAGCTCCTTGAAACATCCTCTAGGTTAATGTCCAGTAAACTAAAACGCTGAAATTTGGGTTCCAGCAAAGGGGACTGGAGAGTAATGCATCGATCATGGAGATTCAGCAGCTTTAAGACTTTGCGACGTATTGGGTGAGCTGTCCTGGGTTCCGCATATAGAAGTAGTAAGAAAAAAAATGGGAACCAGTACGTTTATGTTCTTCGGACGTTCGGCATTGTTATCAAACTCCTGAACTGACTTCTACAGAAATACTTTTGAAAGTATCCCAAGCTGCAGCCATTGGCCGGTACGGCAATAGCAATCCGTCGAACGTAACAGTCTGCAGTGCTTGGTGGATTTTGCTCAATACGGCGTGAGCGTAAATCTCACCACCATCAGAGGAATCTCCTGGGGACGGTGCCTCAGAGTGGCAACATACGTCATGAAAGATCCCCTGCATCCCGGTCATGCTGTGGCCTCAAATTATACACCTACAGGTGCAGGGACAGATATTTCTCTTCAACTAGTCAGCAAGCTCCGGATGGCTATATTTACAAAGGCATTGACAAATTTAACGCTTAGAGTTAACACGGACTGGATTCTTATTATATATGGTCGTAAAAATTGTTTATCCTTTTCTTTATTAATTTTTCTATGCATTTCTGCAAACAACTACAAACAAAAAAAAACAACTACAAAATGAAGATTAATACAGTGCAAAATAATCGCATCAAATATATAATTCAGATAAATAATCGGAACGTTCGACCCCACAGAGCTGTAAATATATCTGAAAGATTATAATACCTACTACCAGAGCTATAATGTAATTCCCATAAAGAAGAAACCACAAAAATTACCGAGAAAAAAAAGCTGAAAGTAAGGAATGAAAAAGAATAGACTTAATCTAATTGGGAGTTATCAAAGTATTCCAGGACAGGTCCCCACACCTTCATATTCGAATTGAGAAGTGAACAATGAATTTTTTCAAGGTCTATACATGACACATAATTTTATTAAGCCATTGGCATGAGTGGGCTGGGGAACAACTATCCACCTGAGGAGAACGAAGCGTCTCGGCAAATGAGTGGCGAAAGATAATGTTCGACGTTTAGTCAGACTGAAATGGATGACTGCAAGGTGCCAAACATGGCATTCAGAGGATTAGGTTCTAAGTGGCATTTAAGAATATGGGATAAAGATGAAAAGATTTCTGTCCAAATTTTCTCTAGACTTGGACAAGCCCAGTTCATATGAATTAGAGAAGCCTCGCCCCCTTTACACTTGTCACAAACCGGACTAACGTCAGGATAAAGATTTACTTTTAGACATGTGAGCCCTATGTCCAACCTTAAACTGCAAAAGACAGCGGCGAGCACATAAAGAGGTTGAATTAACTGACTTAAGAATTGAATTCCAGACCGTATCAGAGAAAGAAGTATTTAAATCATGCTCCCAAGCTGTTATAATTTTATCAAAAGGGACACGACTCAAGGGACGAACTTGACACGAGTAAAAGATATTAAGCCTTTACCCCATGGATTAATACAAAGAAACAGTCCCACAACGTTTTTCTCGGGCATCTCAGCGAACTTAGATGATAAAGATTTAATAAAATGTCTAATCTGAGGTAATCTAAAGAAATGGGTAATAGGTAGATTAAACTTCACAGTCGTTGAACGGTTGCAAAACGATTATGTATGAAAGGATCTTCAGAGCCCCTAATGCCCTTTCTATACCAATCATGAAATGTTGGGTCTTGCATAGGTAGATGGCTGTATAAGATAGCCCTAGTGAGAGAGAGAGACCATGAAATGTTGGGTCTTGCATAGGTAGATGGCTGTATAAGATAGCCCTAGTGAGAGAGAGAGACCATGAAAACCATTATATTTTCTAAACTGAGCCCATATTCTCATAGTATGTCCAATAAGAGGATTAACAATTAGTCTAGGCAAGCGACAAGGAAGTGCAGATCCAAGAAGTGCAGATACAGAGAGATCCTTAGTAGAGTTCAAAGCCATTGCAACCCATTTTGGATAGTCAAACTGATGATGAAAAATGGACCAAAAGGTAAGGCAGCGAATATTGGCTACCCAAAATTATGAACGGAAGTTTGGCAAAGCCATATCGTCCTCCATTTTAGTTTTTTGAAAGTAAGCTTTATTAAGTCTCGAACGTTTGCCCTTCCACGGATAAGACAAAATGATAGGATCTAACGAGTCAGAAAATCTTCAGAAATAAAATTTGGTAAAGACAGAAATAAGGATAAAAATTCAGGAGGGAGGACTTCCGGTGGCTGTAATGGAGTAGGTTGCAGTAGATACTTGCTCCGAAATTATTCGCTTACTTTGCTGTTTAAACCTATCTCGGTGAGAACACCATGGATAGAAAACACTCAAAAAGAGAGACTACTTTAGAGTCTTTGACTAAAATGTTCCAACAAATGTCAGAGAAACTCAAAAAATTGGATAAACTGGATGACTTGGAATCCCAATTTGACTTGATACAGAATTCCTTCGACTTGGTGAAATATGAACTGAAAACGCTTAATCGGAAACTTGGAAGTAGACAGCAGACTGTGAATGACCACGAAATTCGTATTCAGCCACACGAAGAATCTCTGCCGGTGTTGCAGAAGGATATCGAAGATTTCAAGAACATTTCTAATTCCTTTAAGGAACAACTTAAAAAATGCGACGCGTTACTGAAGAAACTTACGGATTTGGAGACCAGGAACCGAAGGAGCAATATCAGAATTCTTGGGCTTCCTGAAAAACTGGAGGGTAATCTACCTATCGATTTCTGTGCTCAAATGCGGAAAGATTTATTCCCTGATATATTATTGGAACTACCCAAAATTTGAGCGCGTTCACCGAGTTACCCTGCACAATTGGGATCCTGCCAAATCTCGCTCTACTATCATTTGCTTTTATGACTATCAGTTTAAAGAACAGATCCTTCGTGAATCAAGGAAGAAACGTATATTACAATTTCGTGATCAACAGTTTCGGTTCGTTCAAGATTATCCACTAGATATTCTAAGAGCTAGACAGGCTTTTAAAGAGGTCATGTTTGATCTTTTTAAGCTTGGCTGCCGCCTTTTCTCAGAGATCCGTGTAAACTCAAGGTTGCTACTTCTGATAATAAGGTTTCTTTGTTTTACGAAGTCTTTATCATTTGTTTGATTAAGTAACTGGCGCCTTGTTATCTTTCAAACTATGAAAAATATGCAGGCACACCGCATCCATTTTCTCTTTTGCTGTTTTCCGCCTTTACACGAGTTCTCTAATGTTAATTTTTCGCAACCCGTTTTAAACAATACAATAGCCAATAGGTGCAGAAGTAGACCGTTCGGCCCTTCGAGCCTGCACCGCAATTCTGAGATAATGGCTGATCATCTACTATCAATACCCGGTTCCCGCCTTGTCCCCATACCCCTTGATTCCCCTATCCATAAGATACCCATCTTGCTCCTTCTTGAAAGCATCCAGAGAATTGTCCTCCACTGCCTTCCGAGGCAGTGCATTCCACACCCCCAAACTCTCTGGGAGAAGAAGTTTTTCCTTAACTCTGTCCTAAATGACCTACCCCTTATTCTCAAACCATGTCCTCTGGTACTGGACTCTTCCAGCATTTGGAACATATTTCCTGCCTCTATCTTGCCCAATCCCTTAATAATCTTATATGTTGCAATCAGATCCCCTCTCAATCTCCTTAATTCCAGCGTGTACAAGCCCAGTCTCTCTAACCTCTCTGCGTAAGACAGTCCAGATATCCCAGGAATTAACCTTGTGAATTTAGGCCGCACTTCCTCTACAGCCAGAATGTCCTTCCTTAACCCTGGAGACCAAAACTGTAAACAACACTCCATTTGTGGTCTCACGAGGTCCCTGTACAAATGAAAAAGGATTTCCTTGTTCTTGTACCCAATTCCCTTTGTAATAAAGGTCAACATTCCATTAGCCTTCTTCACTGCCTGCTGCACTTGCTCATTTACCTTCAGTGACTGATGTACAAGGACTCCTAGATCTCTTTCTATTTCTCCCTTAACTAACTCCACACCGTTCAGATAATAATCTGCCTTCCAGTTCTTACTCCCAAAGTGGATAGCATCACACTTATTCACATTAAACGTCATCTGCCAAGTATCTGCCCACTCACCCAGCCTATCCAAGTCTCCCGGAATTCTCCAAATATCCTCATCACATGTCACACTGCCACCCAGATTAGTATCATCAGAAAACTTGCTGAAGTTATTCTCAAAGCCTTCATCTAAATCGTTGATGTAAATCGTAACCATCTGTGGTCCCAATACCGAGCGCTGTGGCAACCCACTAGTCATCGAGATACAGCCATTCACCGCTACCCTTTGCTTTCTATCTGCCAACCAGTTTTCTATCCATGTCAATATCTCCCCCCAATGCCATGTGCTCTGATTTTACCCACCAATCTCCTATGTGGGGCCTTATCAAATGTCTTCTCAAAATCGAGGTACACTACATCCACTGGATCTCCCCTGTCTAACTTCCTGGTTACATCCTCGAAAAACTCCAATAGATTAGTCAAGCATGATTTGCCCTTGGTAAATCCATGCTGGCTCGGCCCAATCCTATCACTGCCATCTAGCTGTGCCACTATTTCATCTTTGATAACGGACTCTAGCATCTTCCCCACTACTGATGTTAGGCTGACAGGAAGATAGTGTTCTGTTTGCTCGCTCTCTCCTTTCTTAAAATGTGGGATAGCATTAGCCATTCTCCAATCCTCAGGAACTGATCCTGAATCTATTGGAAAATGATTACCAACGCATCCGCAATTTCAAGAGCCACCTCCTTTAGTACTCTATGATGCAGACCATCTGGACCTTGGGATTTGTTAGCCTTCAGTCCCATCAGTCTACTCATCTCCGTTTCCTTCCTAATGTCACTCTGTTTCATTTCCTCTGTTACCCTATTTCCTTGGCCCATCCAAACATCTGGGAGATGGCTTGTGTCTTCCCTAGTGAAGACAGATCTAAAGTACTTAATAAATTCTTCTGCCATTTCTCTGTTTCCCATAACAATTTCACCCAATTCATTCTTCAAGGGCCAAACATTGTTCTTAACTGTCTTCTTTCTCTTCACATACCTAAAAAAGCTTTTGCTGTCCTCCTCTATCTTCCTGGCTAGCTTGCGTTCGTACCTCATTTTTTCTCCCTGTATTGCCTTTTTAGTTAAGTTCTGTTGTTCCTTAAAAATTCCCCGATCATCTGCCTTCCCACTCACCTTAGCTCTGTCGTACTTCTTTATTTTTTAATGCTATGCAATCTCTGACTTCCTTTGTCAACCACTGTGGCCCCTTTCCCCCCTTTGAATACCTGACATTGATGTTCCACTGTCTTTTCTGCTCGGATATCCGTCCATTTAACTTTGGCCAGCTCCTCCCTCATGGCTCTATAGTTTCCCCTGTTCAACTGCAACACTGACACCTCCGATCTGCCCTTATCCTTCTCAAATTGCAGATAAAAACTTATCATATTGTGATCACTACCTCCTAATGGCTCCTTTACTTCAAGATCGCTTATCAAATCCTGTTCATTACACAACACTAAATACAGAATAGTCTCGTTCCTGGTCGGCTCTCGTACAAGCTGTTCCAAGAATGCATCCCGTAGGCACTCTACAAACTCCCTATCCTGGGTTCCGGCACCAACCTGATCCTCCCAGTTCACCTGCATGTTGTAATCCCCCATAACTACTGCGACATTACCTTTGCCACATGCCAATGTTAACTCCCTATTCAACTTGCACCCAGTATCCATGCTACTGTTTGGGGGCCTGTAGACAACACCCATTAAGGTATTTTTGCCCTTTCTGTTCCTCAGTTCTATCCACACAGATTCTACTTCTCCTGACCCTATGTCCCCCCCTTGCAAAGGACTGAATCTCATTCCTCACCAACAGGGCCATCCCACCCCTCTGCCCACATTTCTGTCCCTACGATAGCACGTATATCCTTGTACACCCTGCAGCCATGTCTGTGTTACCCCAACAACATCATAGTTACCCATTCGCACCTGAGCTTCAAGCTCATCAGCCTTAATTCTGACACTTCGTGTATTCAGATGTAGAATTTTTAGCCCATCTTTCCTCTCTCTGTTTAAATCGCTGCCTATTGTGCTCAACCCAGCTCCCCGAACTCCCATCAGGCTATACGCCCCTTGGATTTTGTTGTCCTTCCGAAATTTGCTTATTCTTTCTGCACATTTAACTGCATGTTCCGTCAGACCATCCCTCTATACGTGTGTCCTCCTTATCACTTGTTCCGCCTCACCTTTCTCTATTACACACTTAATATTCCGGAACCGTGCAGTCCCCACCTGTCCTTTATACTTCATCTCGCTATCCTCTCTTGCATTCTGGATCCCTGCCCCCTGCAAATTTAGTTTAAACCCCCACCCCCCCGAGCAGCACTAGCAAACTTTCCTGCAAGCAACTTTCCTGCAAGAATGTTATGACCGCTCCAGTGCAGGTGTAACTCGTTCCGTCGGAACAGATCCCACCCTCCCTGGAACAAAGACCAATTATCTAAAAACCTGAAGCCCTCCCTCCTGCACCATCCTCTCAGCCGCGTATTAATCTGTATAATCCTTCTGTTCCTTGTCTCACTCGCACGTGGCACAGGTGGCAATCCTGAGATTGTTACCTTGGAAGTCCTGCCCATCGGCTTCGCACCTAACTCACTACGCAGGACCCCCTCACTCATCCTACCCACGTCGTTGCTCCCTACATGGACCACAACATCTGGGTTCTTGCCCTCCCTCTCGAGAATAACCTGCACCCGATCTGAGATGTCCCGGACCCCGGCACCAGGGAGGCAACATACCATCCGAGACTCCCGATCTTCCCCACAAAATCTCCTATCTGCCCCCCTCGACTATAGAATTCCCTATCTCTCCCGCTCTCTTCTCTTCCCTCCTCCCCTTCCTAGTCGAGGGTCCAACCTTAGTGCCAGAGACAGGACCACCGCAACCTGTTCCTGGTAGGTCATCCCCACCAACAGTATCCAAAACGGTATACTTATTGTTGATGGAACAGCCACAGGGGTGCACTGCTCTCTCTGTCTGCTCCCCCTGCCTCTCTTGACTGTCAGCCATTTGCCTACCTCCTGTCTTTTCGGTGTGACTACCTCCCGATAACTCTTATCTCTGTCTCTGCCTCCCGAATGATCCGTAGTTCATCCAGCTCCTGCTCCAATTCCCTAACTCGGTCTGATAGGAGCTGCAGCTGGACGCACCATTTGCAGGTGTGGTCAACAGGGACAACTGTGTTGACTCTGACCTCCCACATATTGCATACGGAGCACACCACTGCCCTATACGTTATATTCTCTCAGTGTCATGTTGACTTTTACCTTCCCTTTAGTAATTTGACAGAAAGTAATTATGTAGGGTGTACATGTAGTAATTACTGAAGAATGAAACTTTGGGGTGTTTTGCTTTACCTGAAATTCACTCAGATTTTTCCTATCTTTCGATTATCTATACACCTTTCGGTCTTTTACTGTTTTTCAATAGTATAAAATATTCTATATTTCTTATTGCTGATTTTTTGTTTTGTCATTATTTTGCCATTTTTTCATTTTGTTTTTCTCTCTCCCTTGAATGCCTTAAATTAGCCTTGTAGGAAGCTATCTAAACCGCTTCCCTTTCTAATTATCTTCTCTTTGTTTCTTTACTCCTTTTCTTTTCACCCGCGAGCATATGTTGTTTTACTTATTGATTTTTCTTATTTGATTTTCCTTATCTGTCTTTCCTTTTTACCGAGACTGATACTTATATTTTCCCATGTTTCGTGTTCGTAAATAGCGAACTTATTTACTTTGACAGTTTGTTTTTGTGTATATATATATATATATATACACTTACAATCGTTTATTCAGCACAGCTATACATATATATTTTCTGGAGCCAGCGGAGTTTTGGGTTGGGAACGTTGGAATTTGTCTTCAGCCTCCCTTGGCTGATTTCTCTCTCTGGAGGGAGGGAGGAAGGAAATGGGTTCTTCCAGAAAGCTGATTGGATATTTTTACTGTTTTATTTATTCACTATCTACATGTCTGTGATCACCTTTTATACATTACTGAAGGAGAATTGATGGATTCTTTTATTAATATACTCAGTTTAATGTGAAAGGTCTAAATAACCCTGTTAAACGAAATAAGATTTTCTCTTATATCCGGAAACTTAAAACTCACATAATCTTTTAAGAAACCTATATTCGTAAAGATGATATTTCACGTTCTTTCATAGGACGGAAGGATATACATTTTCAGTCGCCCTCTCAATCTAGATCGAGAGGCGTCTCTATCCCGTTTGATCAGAATGTATCCTTTATTCAACATAGTGTAATTTCTGATACAAATGGGCGCTTTATTATTGTTTCGGGTAGTCTTGAGAAAAACTTAAACCCCTTATTGAATTATGTGAAAAAGATGTATTTTAAATGGTCCCCTCTTTCTTTATCCCTAATTGACAGAATTACTTCGGTTAAAATGAAGATTCTTCCTAATTTTTTATATCTTTTTCAGGCCTTAGGTATTTTTATTCCTAAGACGTACTTTGATTCTTTAGATTCAATTTTAACATCTTATATTACGAATAATAAACAAGCTCGTTTAAGTAAAGTTTACCTATAAAGAAATAAAGAGATGGGTGGACCAGCCCTACCCAAGTTTTACTATTGGGCTGCCAATGTAAGGAATATTACTTTCTGGTCCTATTATATTTATCGTATTGATTGCCCGTCAAGGTTCTTCTTAGAAGTTAAGTCTGTAAAATATTGCTCTATTGTCTCTCTTCTTGGATCATACTCCTCTTTTTCAGCAAATAAAATAACAGATGACATAATTGTTAAGCAAACTTTAAGGATTTGGGTTCAATTTAGGAAATGTTTTGGTTTAGCGAATTTTTCATTATCATCTCCCATTCTCCTTAATTATT
Organism: Hypanus sabinus; assembly: GCF_030144855.1. NCBI lineage: Eukaryota > Metazoa > Chordata > Chondrichthyes > Myliobatiformes > Dasyatidae > Hypanus > Hypanus sabinus. Next base: position 194,337 of record NW_026781225.1, on the reverse strand, counting down.
TTTTTATTCCTTCCATGACTGATAAAGTCTTTAAGGATTGGGATGAACTAGGTATTAAGTGTTTTTGGGACCAGTTTATCTCAGGATCTCTTGACTCATTTGACTAATTGTCAAATAAATTTGCACTCCCACAACCTATTTCTATAGATACCTTCAAATTAGAGATTTTCTGCTTTTCCAATTAACAACTTTTCCTACAGGTCCTGATCAAAATTTACTGGACGATCTTTTAAATTTAAAACCTTTTGTTAATGGTTCTATTACCGGTATCTATAACTTGTTGATTGATTCTAGACAAGACTTTTTATATAAAATAAAAAAAGCTTGGATGACCTAAATTGTCAGATTTCTGATGGTACATGGAATAAAATTATTAAACGGGTTAATAAATCATCTTTCTGTGCTCGTCATTCCCTTCTACAATTTAAAGTCGCTCATAGAGCTTACATTTCTAAACAGAAGCTGTCCAGTTTTTACCCGAATCGTTCTCCACTTTGTAATAAATGCAACTCTGCGGAGGCTTCTTTAATTCATATGGCTTAGTTTTGCCCTAAAATTGAAAAGTTTTGGCGAGAAGTATTTCATACCTTCTCACAAACTTTTAGGGTCCAATTTGACCCAAATCTTCTTACTGCCTTGTTTGTTATTATTGCAAGTGAAGATGTAACTTTAAATACTCCTAACCTACAGGTTTTAGTTTTTACCTCTCTTTTAGCAAGAAGAGCAATCTTGCTACAATGGAAGGAGTCTACCCCTCCTACACAACTTCAATGGCTATGTGATATTATGTCTTATTTAAATTTGGAAAAGATCCGCTGCTCAGTCTTAAATTAGAAACAATCTTTTAATGATATCTGGGGACATTTCCTAAATTACTTTTCCAATTTATAAAGTTTAACAGTGCACAGACTTATATGTATATTTTTTATCTTCTCTTCTTAAGTGAATATGTCTTTTTTTCTAATTATCCATTGTCATCCATCAGTTTTTATCTTTGGTAGTTGGTAGGGGGTTGACTTTTTATATAAAAATTTATTTTATGATGTATGACTTATCTTTAAATTTATGAATACAGAGTGGTATACCTTTATGTGTTATGCTCTAATATTTTGATCAATTTTATTACAATATATGTATGTGCACAAGTTATGTTGAGATGTTTCTATGTGTTGCACTCTGTAAATCTTGTTTTTTCTTCTGAATAAAAATATTGTAAAGAAAATTTAGGAAAGATATACATTTTGATGATATCAATTCTACCTACCAGAGACATGGATAAGGGTGACCATTGCGTCAAACTCTGTTTTGTAGAATTTAGAAGATTACCAAAATTTTCTCGAAAAAGGTTCTTGAAGTTCCTTGTTACTGCAATACCAAAGTAAGTAAATTGATTATTAAAGGGAAGTCATGAAATAGTAGTGCTTCCCTGTTAATTGGGAAGCGTTCACCCTTATGTAAATTAGGGAGAATAACCTTTTGTTGCGGTTTTAGAAGAATTTGATTTTGCACGCTGTTTTAATTCATGGGTTAAATTGTTATACTCCTGTTCCATCACTTCTGTTTTGAATAACACTCAGAAATCCCAGTCTTTTAGTCTTAAACTTGGCACCCGACTTTAAGTCCTCTACTCTTTGATTTGGCTATAGAGCCACTGGCGATTGCGTTTCCAAGTTGTCCTGAATTGACGGGGATTTGAAGAGAAGGTATTGAGCATAAAGTTTCTCTTTATGCCGGCGATCTTTTACTTTTTGTATCAAATCCGTACGCTTCCTTACCCCTAATATTTTTACCTCTTGATCAATTCCGCCAGCTTTCTGGTTATAAAATTGTTTATTCTTTACATTTGTCGGATGCAAGCTGCTGCGCTGATGACAATGAACTTGATCATGTGTGAGCAGCCGAGAAGTCAGAACAGAAAAAAACGTCCTCTTGCAACAAAATACGATCCTGAAACCCTGCGGGACGGTGTCAGCCCGAAACGTTCACAGCATTGTTTTCCCATAGATGCAGCCTGGCCCAATGAGTCTCTATAGCATTTTGTGTGTGTGTGTGTGTGTTGCTTGGATTTCCAGCATCTGCAGATTTTCTCTTGACTATAAACAGAGATTAGTTTCGTAATTCATCAATCAGATTCAGTGGATATTTCAGCCCCCAGTTTCATCTCGTCTCTGATCTTGCTCTGCGTCCCTGCATAAACAAATCGGTTCACGCAGGAACGCAGGAGCGGAAGCGCGTATCCGCTTTCTTCCAGAGGGAAATTCGATTCACTGAAATTGGAAGCTGGAAAGAAAGAGATGCCGCTAATGTGAACGCAGAGGACATTTAACAATACCGCCAGCCGCAGGAGGATGTAGACGCCCGAGATACTTAGGAGCAGGACTACCGACTTCCTGCGGCTGTCCTTCTCCGAGTCGTTCTGTCTCTTATTGATCCCGCCTCCTTGGAGATTTCTGCGGATTCCAATAGACCGTAAAATGTTTTTGATGGTTAGCAAATTGAACAGAAACATTAGAACGAATAGCAGGCAAGGTGTTAAAATTATACCCAGCCGGTCGAATGATATCCAGCCAGCTGAGGCATAATATGCCGACTTAATTATACAGGGTTTGGGTTCGACTTTACGTGAACGTTCAGATATGAACCCCATAATTACGATTTTCAAGCTGCTCAGGGCACTCTGTATTCCGATCATCACAACAGCCACTCGTTCTGTGCAATATTTCGTTTTCAATTTTTGGCAACAGGTAGCCACAAAGCGGTCAAACGTGAACGTCAGTGAAACCCAGACGGAGCGGTCTCTTACGCCGTAAGCTGCGGCGACATTCACAATGCACCCCGGCATGATGGCCGAAAGATTGGGCGGGTAAATCACGGGAACAATGCGGAGTAATATTACGCCCGTGTTGATGACCGGCAGGTCTGTCACCGCCATCGACAGGAGGTAGACAGTGATACATCTGGAGAGACCGCATCGTCCGCGAAGCATCACCCCAATCACCGCCAAATTGGCTGTAGCAGAGGAGGACAGAGGGAGTGAATACCCGCCATAGCGAGTGGTTTAAGAAAGAGTACGGAAGAACATCCCCGTGTTTATATGTTTTGTGTGCGTGGTGTGATTATAATCTGGGTTTTGGGGTGCGCGCTGAACAGAAAGTGCTGTTCAGAAGTAAGAGGCGCATATATATTCAGGGTGCACAGGACTTTAGCACAGTATTGTGATAATTTTCAGTTTTGCACTGTATTAACGCCGCAAAGAAAATAAAAGGGAATTCCCGACATACATAGGAGGTTGTAAACCTGTTTCTGGTACTGGTCACTATAGTGGACTGAAAATGAGAAGCGGGCAGGGAGGGGTTCATCATGTTGGCGAAAACGTCACGGGAGAGGTAAGCACCAGAAAAAGCTTGCAGCAATGATCCATTGTTTGGAATCAAATGACCTTGGGGCCTCAGGGATGAGTCTGCTTGAACTCACGCCTCCAAAGACCCTGCTGAGGCTTCCTCGCCAGCGATACCACGTCCCTCCCATAGTGCTGCACCCTCGCCATACGCATCTTTGCTCCGGCCAGAACCACGAGCCCTCCATCCGCTCCACGTTGCCAAATACATTACCAGCTGTTTATATGTGTGACGAAATCTTTTGGCCTTCCGATTTGCGTCTGTTGTCACCGATGTACAGGAGGCCACACCGGGAGCACTGAACCTGGTAACTGACTCCAACAGACTCACAGATGAAGGGTCGCTTCACCTGTTGTCACCGATGTACAGGAGGCCACACCGGGAGCACTGAAACCTAGTAACTGACTCCAACAGACTCACAGATGAAGGGTCGCTTCACCTGTTGTCACCGATTTACAGGAAGCCACACCGGGAGCACTGAAACCTAGTAACTGACTCCAACAGACTCACAGATGAAGGGTCGCTTCACCTGTTGTCACCGATGTACAGGAAGCCACACCGGGAGCACTGAAACCTAGTAACTGACTCCAACAGACTCACAGATGAAGGGTCGCTTCACCTGTTGTCACCGATGTACAGGAAGCCACACCGGGAGCACTGAAACCTAGTAACTGACTCCAACAGACTCACAGATGAAGGGTCGCTTCACCTGTTGTCACCGATGTACAGGAAGCCACACCGGGAGCACTGAAACCTAGTAACTGACTCCAACAGACTCACAGATGAAGGGTCGCTTCACCTGTTGTCACCGATGTACAGGAAGCCACACCGGGAGCACTGAAACCTAGTAACTGACTCCAACAGACTCACAGATGAAGGGTCGCTTCACCTGGAAAGATTGATTAGAGCTTCGGATGTTAGTGAGGGAGGAGGTATCAGGGCAGGAGTAGCATTGGTTCAGCTTACAAGGATAAGTGCAGGGAGGGAGATCAAAGCGGAGGGACGAATGTGTGCTTCTTAGAAGTCCCATCTTCTACCACCACTCGGGCAGTTGATTTCATTTTTGTGCGTGTCAGCGTGGTGTGATAATGCGCCGATTTTTTTTTAATGTGGTATTTAAATGTGGTGCGGTGTGGCTTTTGAAATTGTGTGGCATGAACGTTGTGTGGTGTTTCTGGTGTGCTTGACCAGCCGTAATACAATAAAAGTGACAGGTATACCTTGTGCCCGAAAGGACTCGCCAGGCATGGAATCCCAATGCAAGGGGTTACAGACAGTTGTAGACCATCGAAGATATATTCAAAAGCTGGTTCCTCAAAAAGTTAACTTTTATCAGGAAGGACCTTCACCATGCAAGACAAGGCGAGGATCCTTAGTGAAGATACTGGGGTCCTGTCTTTGCTACCACGCGAAAAGAGCACAGCAGCCAAAAGAACTGCATTTCATGATTCACAGTTTGTTCCCCTCTGCTATCAGCTTTCTGTACAGTCCATGAACACGGCCTCACAGATTATTTATTGTTTCAATTGACCGGCAGCACAATACCAGTACCAGACAGCGGAGATACAGCATTTGAAAATATTTTGCAGATGAATAATTAACACAAATACTTTACCCGGAATGCCGATGGTTGCAATGATGGCATAATAAACGATCAACCCCAGCCTACTTGAAACGGCATGAATTGTTGATGAATAGTTGAAGCATGAAATATTCTGCTTTCAAGTAGTTGTATATTTATAGACGACAGAGATCACCAGGGAGCATACTAGGAGGACATTATCGGTTTTTTTTTTAATGCCAACTGTATTACTTCGAAATAAACAACTTAAAATAGCCGATTACGAAAACATTTCGATCAATAATTTTGCATGATGTGTAATCGTGTTTCCATTTTATCCAGGAATGTTAAGTCTAGAATGCTGGATGTAATTGGTGAAATGTTTTCTTAGCCCAGTGAACCTTAGGCATTGGAAAGCGAACAGGCGCAGTTTGAGATGCGCTCAAATGCAAGCACAAACGGCAGAAATATGTTCAGTAGTCTACTTTGGAGAAAAGTGTGAAAGCAATCATTCTGTTGTTAAACTCCAGCAAACATAAATGTGACGGCTGGGCCATGAAGTGAACATTGAAATATTCGTAAGGAAGAATATTTGAGTATTTGAAGCAGTTGTTCCTAAACCTGGTGACAGGTGATTGAAGGTCACTGAACCGCTGCCCGAAGTTAGCCGCAAGAACGTGGTATGGTGCAATGTGGTGTTCTTTGGTGGCATTAGTGATCGTATGGTTGCCCAGTCTCCTGCATCACAGGCCGGGCTGTTACCATAGACTGGAAGGTCCGCTGAAACATTCACATCGATACCGCTACTACAACGGCAAGAGGCTGGTTAAACAGCAGACCGCTGTTTTCTTCAGAAACCAACCCAAAGGTTAACTGTTCATCAGTTTTTCTGGGTTATTCCAGATGACAGCATACCAAAAGAAACGATTCTACTTTTAAAGTACATTTGGCATATTTTTTAGCTCTCGGTAGATGGGGCTCGTCACCCGTGTTTCAAAATCCTTTGTCTGGCGTCGATACATACTTATGGGGAAGGGCTCGGGAGTAGTCCGCGAACTATGAAGCCGGAGCTGGAGTCCCTGAGGTTGGTTTGCAACGCTGCTGGTGCCAAACTGCAACGGTCTCTCCTGTTCCTCTGGGTTCATCAAATGTGCAGAGGGGGGAGCTAACACTTGGGCAACAGCTTGCTCACTACGTTGTACTCTCCTGACTGGTGTATATCGACAGCTAATTTACATAGAACATAGAGTAGTACAGCACGTTACAGGCCCTTCGGCCCACAATGTTGTGCTGACCCTCAAACCCTGCCCCCCATATAACCCTCCTCTTTAAATTAATCCATATACCTGTCTAGTAGTCTCTTAAACTTCACTCGTGTATCAGCCTCCACCACTGACTCAGGCTGTGCATTCCACATATCAACCACTTTCTGAGTAAAAAGGCTTGCTCTAATACCCCCCTTGAACTTCCCTCCCCTTTCCTTAAAACCCTGAGCCCTTGCATGGAGCAGTGGTGACCTGGGGAAGAGGCGCTGGCTGTCCACTCGATCTGTTCCTCTTAATATCTTGTACACATCTATCACGTCTCCTCTCATCCTCCTTCTCTCCAGTGAGTAAAGCCTTAGCTCCCTTAATCTCTTATCACAAAGCAAACTCTCTAAGCCAGGAAGCATCCTGGTATATCTTCTCTGTACCATTTTCAATGCTTCCGCATCCTTCCTATAGTCAGGCAATATCCACAGTCGACATTGACCAACGGAGGGCTCGTCAACATCATCGACATCATCATCAACATCATCATCATCATCATCATCATCAAAATCATCATCATCATCATCATCAAAATCATCATCTGAGAATGAGGTGCAATGAGTGAGGGGCAAAGAGGACGACACATTTTGCTTCTACCTTGTAACGTAAGGTAGATGTGGTTGCTATGACTGTGACTAACTCATTGCAGAAGTCAGAGAACACGTGGATAGGACAGTAGCATGAAGATTGGAGAATAAGTAATGTGTGTCAGATCATTGGAGAGAACAAGAGGAGGAATAAAGAAGCGCAGCCGTCCCACGACTGAATGTAGATTAACTGTACTACAATTGCATGGTTTAACATTACCTCTATACGTACACTGGGAATCGTTTTTTTTTATTCTTCTGGCAAACCCCCATGAGATTGTGAACAATTTATTTTCTTCGGTATTCACTAAGGAGAAGGATATTGAATTGTGAAAGGTGTGGGGAACAAGTCGGGAAGTTATGCAAACTATGATGATTAAAGAGGAGGAGGTACTGGCGCTTTTAAGGAATATAAAACTGGATAAATCTCCGGATCCTGACAAGATGTTCCCCAGGATCTTGAGGAAGGTTAGTTTAGAAATAGTAGGGGCTCTGACAGAAATATTTCAAATGTCATTAGAAACGGTGATGGTGCCGGAGGATTGGCGCACTGTTCATTTTCCATTGCTTAAAAGGAGCTCTAGAGTAAAACTAGCAATTATCGGGCTGTAAGCCTGACGTCAGTGGTGAGAAAATAAATGGAAAATTTTCTTCGATATTGTATCTATAATTATCTGGATAGACAGGGTCTGCTTAGGAAGAGTCAACGTGGATTTGTGCGTGGAAGGTCATGTTTGACAAATATTATTTGATTTTTGAAGAGTTTACTAGGAAAGTTGACGAGGTTAAAGCAGTGGATGTTGTCTGTGTGGACTTCAGCAAGGCCTTTGACAAGGTTCCACACGGAAGGTTAGTTAGGAAGGTTCAATAGTTAGGTATTAATATTGACGTAGTAAAATGGATTCAATAATGTCTGGATGAGAGATGCCAGAGAGTAGTGGTGGATAACTGTTTGTCAGGTTGGAGGCCGGTGACTAGTGCTGTGCCTCAGGGATCTGATCTGGGCTCAATGTTCTCTGTCATATACATTGATGATCTGGATAATGGGGTGGTAAATTGGATTAGTAAGCATGCAGATGATACAGATTTAGGTGGCGTTGTGGATAATGAAGTAAGTTTTCAAAGCTTGCAGAGAGATTTAGGCCAGTTGGAAGAGTGGGCTGAAAGATGGCAGATGGAGTTTAATGCTGATAAGTGTGAGCTGCTACATTTTGGTAGTTCTAATTAAAATAGGACATATATGGTAAACAGTTGTTCATTGAAGAATGCAGTAGAACAGGGTGATCTAGGAAAAATTGTGCATAGTTCCCTAAACGTGGAATCTCAAGTGGTTAGGGTGGTGAAGAAAATTTTTGGTATGTTGGACTTCATAAATCAGAGCATTGAGTATAGGAATTGGGATGTAATGTTAAACTTGTGCAAGGCATTGGTAAGGCCAAATTTGGAGTATTGTGTACTGTTCTCGTCACCGAATTATAGGAAATATGTCAACAAAATAGAGCGAGTACAGCAATGATTTACTAGAATTTTCAGCACCTAAGTTACAGAGTAAGGTTAAATAATGCTATGTCTTAATTCTTTGGCGCGTAGAAGGTTGAGGGGAGACTTGATAGAGGTATTTAAAATTATGTGCGGGATAGATAGAGTTGACGTGGATTGGATTTTTCCATTGAGAGTAGGGGAGATTCAAACAAGAGGACATGAGCTGAGGGTTCGTGAGAAAAATTTTACGGGTAACACGAGCGAGATTTTTTTTTACTCAGAGAGTGTTGGCTGTGTGGAACGAGATTCCAGTAGAAGTGATAGAAATAGGTTGGCTATTGTCATTTAAAGTAAAATTGGATAACTATACTGATAGGAAAGGAATGAATGGTTATGGGCTGAGACGTGGGACGGTGCGAGTAAGCGTGCGGCACGGACTAGAAGGGCTGTTTCCGTGCTGTAATCTTTATATGGTGATATGGATACTCGGAGGGAGGAGGCTGATCCACTCATCAACCCACCTAACGATAAGTCCACACTGGTCCTTAAGCCACATCAGGTGAGACCCACCCTGAGGAAAGTGAGTGCGAGTAAGGCATGTGCCGATCAGCTTGCGGAGTTGTTTACAAGTATATTTAACCTCTCACTACAACAAGCTGCTGTTTCAACGGGATTTAAAACCTCCACCATCATCCCAGTGCCCAAACTATCAGCTGTGAAGTGCCTGAATGTCTATCGCCCTCTAGCGCTGACACCCATAGTCATGAAGTGCTCTGAGAGACTTGTGCTCTCACACCTTAAGGCTATAATCCCACCTGATCTGGACAAACACCATTCTGCCTACCGGGAAAACCGCTCCACAGAGGATGCAATCACAACAGTCCTCCACATTGCTCTGAATCGCTGAGAGGAAGCGAACACTTATGTGAGGATGTTATTTGTTGAATTCAGTTCTGCATTTAACACAGTCATTCCCCCATAAACTGGTCAGCAAACTGAACACTCTTGTCCTTGGTACCTTCCTGTGCTCGTGGGTCATGGACTTTCTCACAGACCGAACACAGCAAGTCAGAGTTGGTAAGCACACATCGCCCACGCTCATCTTAAAAATGGGCACCCCGCAGGGCTGTGTGCTGAGCCCTATGCTCTACACACTCTTCACACAAAACTGCACCGCCATCTACAACTGCAACTCCATAATTAAATTTGCGGGCCTGCAAATAAAGTGGTTGGCCTGATCTCGGACGAGGATGAAACAGCCTATAGGCTCGAGATGGATCATCTGACGGAGCGGTGTCGGTCAACGACTGGTGCTTAACACTTCTAAAACAACAGAGATGACCATTGACTTCAGGATATCAAAGGATAGAGTACACGCACCCCTCTATATACATGGAGAGGCAGTGGAAAGCGTAGAAAACCTAAATTTCCTTGGAGTTATATTGTCAAAACAGCTGACATGGACCACCAACACCTCGCCTTGTAAAAAAAAGGCACAACAAAGACTCGACTGCCTCAGAAAGCTGAAACAGGCCAAACTCCAACAAAAGCTGTTGCTTAACTTCTACAGAATCATAATTGAGACCATCCAGACCAACAGCGCCACCGTGTGGTATGCCAGCTGCTCAGCCGCTGAGCGACAAGACCTGCATCGCGTGGTGAAAGCCGACCAGCGAATTGTCAGGATGGAGCTCCCGGGACCGGACACCGTCTATTCCGGCAGACTCAGGAGGAAAGCAATCAGCATGACCAGTGACACCACAAACCCAGGCCACTCCCTGTTTGACCCGCTGCCGTCCGGCAAAAGGTTCAGGACACTAAAAACAAGAACAGGTAGTCTGAGGAACAGCTTCTGCCGCACAGCTGTGGTCTCTATCACACTACCCCCACAGAACAATGACTGAAACTGTGAGCACAAACATACACACACAAGGACTCAAATATTTACACTAACGGCACTTTGTGCATTGCTATTGTATCTGGTTTTGCTTCATCTTGTTTATTGCTATCTGTCTATTGAATATTGTTTGGCTATTACTACCCTGTTTTTATCTACCGCCAAACAGGGTTGCATTGAACCTATAATGACAATAATGATCATTCAATTCAATTTAATTATTAGCTGTGGCGGAGCAGGCCCAATCGAAAACCGAGTTTCCCGTAGCTGGGGAAGGAGATGACAAAGACAGGGTTCTGTCATTTCCGAGGAGTGAGGGGAAAGAGCGGTCGGATTTGCAATGTCTAATAAGTCCCCGTTCTCCTTAACACTCTGGGGAATAATTCGAAAAATGCCCATTTTCGAAGTCCCTGCTCTGCTAGGCTCCGCATATCTTCTGGAATAACGCCCACCCCTAAGGTGAAGAGGAATATGGGACCTGGGCGGAGCAGACCCCTCAGTTGTTAGATGGATGGCAGAGCTCTGATGTCAAGCGACAAAGATTGGTTTGAGCGGGCGGGCTGCCGACGTCGTGGCAGCCGTCATGTTACGGCATCCCGTAGCTGAAGCTGTCGTGGACATGAAAGCGCTGGAAATCGCTTTTGGCCGAACAGAAAGCCCAACTGGAGCTCAGAGCGGGGTTTCAGAGCATGTGTCAGTAGAAGAGGCAGAAGCTTTCTTCTCGCATTTTTCTGCAAGGGAGGCAGCTAAGTTGATGGAGGCGAAGAGGGTATTTCAGGCGTCGAGGTGGACCAGTTATCAGAAGATCAGATAGCCAAGCGTGCCCAGTCCCATCAACTGGTTGCTTGGGGTCTCCGACAGTCTCGTAAGACGCTCCCCTCCCTCGAGGTGCGGGGGGGGGGGGGGGGAGAACGCGTCGGAGGCGCGGGGAAGAAGTGGTCCTTCAGCATGGCACAGTCCTCGGTAGTGGTCCCCTGCGGCGAAGTACCCCAGGTAGACTCTCCAGGGTAGAGGTAGGGGAGACTGCGGCGGAGTTGAGAACTGCCTGGTGTCTTTGGAGACGCGTTCCCAGCAATATACCACGGAACCCCCGAAAGCGAAATGCCCTATTTCTGAAAGCTTAGTGAGAAAACGCTCCAGTGTGTCTCTACGGATAGAGGGTATTTGGGCTAAAACCATAGACGACGCTGGGCTGCAAGTAACATTGTTGGACCGTTCGTTTTTCCACGGCACCTGAAGCATTTACCATTGACACCGTTCAGGTCACCGGAGGTATCGGCGCTTAGTGCTGGTGATGATCCATACAACGGTTAGTTGTCAGTGAAGCTGGAGTTCTCGGAGGATCTGCTGGTTTGTCCGGTCCGCGTTGAAAAGGACGGCTTACCGATTTAGGTAAAGACCAACACCCCACTGGTCAGGAGGCTCATTGGGGGGGGGGGGGGGGCTGCAAGGAAAGGGCTGGCGAGAGCTTTCTTTCAACATTATCCGTGCACCTGGAGATTCGGGCTACTTTCGAGGAAGTGCGTGGCTGAACTAGACTGGATACCGAATGTCGACGAGTGAACTGTGTGTTTCACCCATTCGAAGCCGGTGGCGGCACGGCCTGGGGAAGCAGCGAGCGAGCAGTGAACGAGGCTGAACACCGACTGTCGACGAGTGAACTGTGTGTTTCACCCATTCGAAGCCGGTGGCGGCACGGCCTGGGGAAGTAGCGAGCGAGCAGTGAACGAGGCTGAACACCGAATGTCGACGAGGGACTGTGTGTTTCACCCATTCGAAGCCGGTGGCGGCACGGCCTGGGGAAGCAGCGAGCGAGCAGTGAACGAGGCTGAACACCGACTGTCGACGAGTGAACTGTGTGTTTCACCCATTCGAAGCCGATGGCGGCACGGCCTGGGGAAGCAGCGAGCAAGCAGTGAACGAGGCTGAACACCGAATGTCGACGAGTGAACTGTGTGTTTCACCCATTCGAAGCCGGTGGCGGCACGGCCTGGGGAAGCAGCGAGCGAGCAGTGAACGAGGCTGAACACCGAATGCCGACGAGGGACTGTGTGTTTCACCCATTCGAAGCCGGTGGCGGCACGGCCTGGGGAAGCAGCGAGCGAGCAGTGAACGAGGCTGAACACCGACTGTCGACGAGTGAACTGTGTGTTTCACCCATTCGAAGCCGATGGCGGCACGGCCTGGGGAAGCAGCGAGCGAGCAGTGAACGAGGCTGAACACCGAATGCCGACGAGGGACTGTGTGTTTCACCCATTCGAAGCCGGTGGCGGCACGGCCTGGGGAAGCAGCGAGCGAGCAGTGAACGAGGCTGAACACCGAATGTCGACGAGGGACTGTGTGTTTCACCCATTCGAAGCCGGTGGCGGCACGGCCTGGGGAAGCAGCGAGCGAGAAGTGAACGAGGCTGAACACCGAATGCCGACGAGGGACTGTGTTTCACCCATTCGAAGCCGGTGGCGGCACGGCCTGGGGAAGCAGCGAGCGAGCAGTGAACGGGGCTGAACACCGAATGTCGACGAGTGAACTGTGAGTTTCACCCATCCGAAGCCGGTGGCGGCACGGCCTGGGGAAGTAGCGAGCGAGCAGTGAACGGGGCTGAACACCGAATGTCGACGAGTGAACTGTGAGTTTCACCCATTCGAAGCCGGTGGCGGCACGGCCTGGGGAAGCAGCGAGCGAGCAGTGAACGGGGCTGAACACCGAATGTCGACGAGGGACTGTGTGTTTCACCCATCCGAAGCCGGTGGCGGCACGGCCTGGGGAAGCAGCGAGCGAGCAGTGAACGAGGCTGAACACCGAATGCCGACGAGTGAACTGTGTGTTTCACCCATTCGAAGCCGGTGGCGGCACGGCCTGGGGAAGCAGCGAGCGAGCAGTGAACGGGGCTGAACACCGAATGTCGACGAGTGAACTGTGTGTTTCACCCATTCGAAGCCGGTGGCGGCACGGCCTGGGGAAGCAGCGAGCGAGCAGTGAACGAGGCTGAACACCGAATGTCGACGAGGGATTGTGTGTTTCACCCATCCGAAGCCGGTGGCGGCACGGCCTGGGGAAGCAGCGAGCGAGCAGTGAACGAGGCTGGACACCGACTGTCGACGAGTGAACTGTGTGTTTCACCCATTCGAAGCCGGTGGCGGCACGGCCTGGGGAAGCAGCGAGCGAGCAGCGAACGAGGCTGAACACCGAATGTCGACGAGTGAACTGTGTGTTTCACCCATTCGAAGCCGATGGCGGCACGGCCTGGGGAAGCAGCGAGCGAGCAGTGAACGGGGCTGAACACCGAATGTCGACGAGTGAACTGTGAGTTTCACCCATTCGAAGCCGGTGGCGGCACGGCCTGGGGAAGCAGCGAGCGAGCAGTGAACGAGGCTGAACACCGAATGCCGACGAGTGAACTGTGTGTTTCACCCATTCGAAGCCGGTGGCGGCACGGCCTGGGGAAGCAGCGAGCGAGCAGTGAACGAGGCTGAACACCGAATGTCGACGAGGGACTGTGTGTTTCACCCATCCGAAGCCGGTGGCGGCACGGCCTGGGGAAGCAGCGAGCGAGCAGTGAACGAGGCTGAACACCGAATGCCGACGAGGGAACTGTGTGTTTCACCCATTCGAAGCCGGTGGCGGCACGGCCTGGGGAAGCAGCGAGCGAGCTGTGAACGAGGCTGAACACCGAATGTGGACGAGTGAACTGTGTGTTTCACCCATTCGAAGCCGGTGGCGGCACGGCCTGGGGAAGCAGCGAGCGAGCAGTGAACGAGGCTGAACACCGAATGTCGACGAGGGAACTGTGTGTTTCACCCATTCGAAGCCGGTGGCGGCACGGCCTGGGGAAGCAGCGAGCGAGCAGTGAACGAGGCTGAACACCGAATGTGGACGAGTGAACTGTGTGTTTCACCCATTCGAAGCCGGTGGCGGCACGGCCTGGGGAAGCAGCGAGCGAGCAGTGAACGAGACTGAACACCGAATGTCGACGAGTGAACTGTGTGTTTCACCCATTCGAAGCCGGTGGCGGCACGGCCTGGGGAAGCAGCGAGCGAGCAGTGAACGAGGCTGAACACCGAATGTCGACGAGGGACTGTGTGTTTCACCCATCCGAAGCCGGTGGCGGCACGGCCTGGGGAAGCAGCGAGCGAGCAGTGAACGAGGCTGAACACCGAATGTCGACGAGGGACTGTGTGTTTCACCCATTCGAAGCCGGTGGCGGCACGGCCTGGGGAAGCAGCGAGCGAGCAGTGAACGAGGCTCAACACCGAATGTCGACGAGGGACTGTGTGTTTCACCCATTCGAAGCCGATGGCGGCACGGCCTGGGGAAGCAGCGAGCGAGCAGTGAACGAGGCTGAACACCGAATGTCGACGAGGGACTGTGTTTCACCCATTCGAAGCCGGTGGCGGCACGGCCTGGGGAAGCAGCGAGCGAGCAGTGAACGAGGCTGAACACCGACTGTCGACGAGTGAACTGTGTGTTTCACCCATTCGAAGCCGGTGGCGGCACGGCCTGGGGAAGCAGCGAGCGAGCAGTGAACGAGGCTGAACACCGAATGTGGACGAGTGAACTGTGTGTTTCACCCATTCGAAGCCGGTGGCGGCACGGCCTGGGGAAGCAGCGAGCGAGCAGTGAACGAGGCTGAACACCGAATGCCGACGAGTGAACTGTGTGTTTCACCCATTCGAAGCCGGTGGCGACACGGCCTGGGGAAGCAGCGAGCAAGCAGTGAACGAGACTGAACACCGAATACCGACGAGTGAACTGTGTGTTTCACCCATTCGAAGCCGGTGGCGGCACGGCCTGGGGAAGCAGCGAGCGAGCAGTGAACGAGGCTGAACACCGAATGCCGACGAGTGACTGTGTGTTTCACCCATTCGAAGCCGGTGGCGGCACGGTCTGGGGAAGCAGCGAGCGAGCAGTGAACGAGGCTGAACACCGAATGCCGACGAGGGACTGTGTGTTTCACCCATTCGAAGCCGGTGGCGGCACGGCCTGGGGAAGCAGCGAGCGAGCAGTGAACGAGGGTGAACACCGACTGTCGACGAGGGACTGTGTGTTTCACCCATTCGAAGCCGGTGGCGGCACGGCCTGGGGAAGCAGCGAGCGAGCAGTGAACGGGGCTGAACACCGAATGTCGACGAGGGACTGTGTGTTTCACCCATTCGAAGCCGGTGGCGGCACGGCCTGGGGAAGCAGCGAGCGAGCAGTGAACGGGGCTGAACACCGAATGCCGACGAGTGAACTGTG
This sequence comes from Hypanus sabinus, assembly GCF_030144855.1. Classification (NCBI taxonomy): domain Eukaryota; kingdom Metazoa; phylum Chordata; class Chondrichthyes; order Myliobatiformes; family Dasyatidae; genus Hypanus; species Hypanus sabinus. The sequence continues at coordinate 178,867 of NW_026781225.1, read as the reverse complement.
TGTTTCACCCATTCGAAGCCGGTGGCGGCACGGTCTGGGGAAGCAGCGAGCGAGCAGTGAACGAGGCTGAACACCGAATGTCGACGAGGGACTGTGTGTTTCACCCATTCGAAGCCGATGGCGGCACGGCCTGGGGAAGCAGCGAGCGTGCAGTGAACGAGGCTGAACACCGACTGTCGACGAGTGAACTGTGTGTTTCACCCATTCGAAGCCGGTGGCGGCACGGCCTGGGGAAGCAGCGAGCGAGCAGTGAACGAGGCTGAACACCGAATGTCGACGAGTGAACTCTGTGTTTCACCCATTCGAAGCCGGTGGCAGCACGGCCTGGGGAAGCAGCGAGCGAGCAGTGAACGGGGCTGAACACCGAATGTCGACGAGTGAACTGTGTGTTTCACCCATTCGAAGCCGGTGGCGGCACGGCCTGGGGAAGCAGCGAGCGAGCAGTGAACGAGGCTCAACACCGACTGTCTACGAGTGAACTGTGTGTTTCACCCATTCGAAGCCGGTGGCGGCACGGCCTGGGGAAGCAGCGAGCGAGCAGTGAACGAGGCTGAACACCGACTGTCGACGAGTGAACTGTGTGTTTCACCCATTCGAAGCCGGTGGCGGCACGGCCTGGGGAAGCAGCGAGCGAGCAGTGAACGGGGCTGAACACCGAATGTCGACGAGTGAACTGTGTGTTTCACCCATTCGAAGCCGGTGGCGGCACGGCCTGGGGAAGCAGCGAGCGAGCAGTGAACGAGGCTCAACACCGACTGTCTACGAGTGAACTGTGTGTTTCACCCATTCGAAGCCGGTGGCGGCACGGCCTGGGGAAGCAGCGAGCGAGCAGTGAACGAGGCTGAACACCGACTGTCGACGAGTGAACTGTGTGTTTCACCCATTCGAAGCCGGTGGCGGCACGGCCTGGGGAAGCAGCGAGCGAGCAGTGAACGGGGCTGAACACCGAATGTCGACGAGGGACTGTGTGTTTCACCCATTCGAAGCCGATGGCGGCACGGCCTGGGGAAGCAGCGAGCGTGCAGTGAACGAGGCTGAACACCGACTGTCGACGAGTGAACTGTGTGTTTCACCCATTCGAAGCCGGTGGCGGCACGGCCTGGGGAAGCAGCGAGCGAGCAGTGAACGAGGCTGAACACCGAATGTCGACGAGTGAACTGTGTGTTTCACCCATTCGAAGCCGGTGGCGGCACGGCCTGGGGAAGCAGCGAGCGAGCAGTGAACGAGGCTGAACACCGAATGCCGACGAGGGACTGTGTGTTTCACCCATTGGAAGCCGGTGGCGGCACGGCCTGGGGAAGCAGCGAGCGAGCAGTGAACGAGACTGAACACCGAATGTCGACGAGGGACTGTGTGTTTCACCCATTGGAAGCCGGTGGCGGCACGGCCTGGGGAAGCAGCGAGCGAGCAGTGAACGAGGCTGAACACCGAATGCCGACGAGGGACTGTGTGTTTCACCCATTCGAAGCCGGTGGCGGCACGGCCTGGGGAAGCAGCGAGCGAGCAGTGAACGAGGCTGAACACCGAATGCCGACGAGTGACTGTGTGTTTCACCCATTCGAAGCCGGTGGCGGCACGGCCTGGGGAAGCAGCGAGCGAGCAGTGAACGAGGCTGAACACCGAATGCCGACGAGGGACTGTGTTTCACCCATTCGAAGCCGGTGGCGGCACGGCCTGGGGAAGCAGCGAGCGAGCAGTGAACGAGGCTGAACACCGACTGTCGACGAGGGACTGTGTTTCACCCATTCGAAGCCGGTGGCGGCACGGCCTGGGGAAGCAGCGAGCGAGCAGTGAACGAGGCTGAACACCGAATGCCGACGAGTGAACTGTGTGTTTCACCCATTCGAAGCCGGTGGCGGCACGGCCTGGGGAAGCAGCGAGCGAGCAGTGAACGAGGCTGAACACCGAATGCCGACGAGTGAACTGTGTGTTTCACCCATTCGAAGCCGGTGGCGGCACGGCCTGGGGAAGCAGCGAGCGAGCAGTGAACGAGGCTGAACACCGAATGTCGACGAGGGATTGTGTGTTTCACCCATCCGAAGCCGGTGGCGGCACGGCCTGGGGAAGCAGCGAGCGAGCAGTGAACGAGGCTAAACACCGAATGCCGACGAGGGACTGTGTGTTTCACCCATTCGAAGCCGGTGGCGGTACGGCCTGGGGAAGCAGCGAGCGAGCAGTGAACGAGGCTGAACACCGAATACCGACGTGGGACTGTCAGTTTCACCCATTCGAAGCCGGTGGCGGCACGGCCTGGGGAAGCAGCGAGCGAGCAGTGAACGAGGCTGGACACCGACTGTCGACGAGTGAACTGTGTGTTTCACCCATTCGAAGCCGGTGGCGGCACGGCCTGGGGAAGCAGCGAGCGAGCAGCGAACGAGGCTGAACACCGAATGTCGACGAGTGAACTGTGTGTTTCACCCATTCGAAGCCGATGGCGGCACGGCCTGGGGAAGCAGCGAGCGAGCAGTGAACGGGGCTGAACACCGAATGTCGACGAGTGAACTGTGAGTTTCACCCATTCGAAGCCGGTGGCGGCACGGCCTGGGGAAGCAGCGAGCGAGCAGCGAACGAGGCTGAACACCGAATGTCGACGAGGGACTGTGTGTTTCACCCATCCGAAGCCGGTGGTGGCACGGCCTGGGGAAGCAGCGAGCGAGCAGTGAACGAGGCTGAACACCGAATGCCGACGAGTGAACTGTGTGTTTCACCCATTCGAAGCCGGTGGCGGCACTGCCTGGGGAAGCAGCGAGCGAGCAGTGAACGAGGCTGAACACCGAATGCCGACGAGTGAACTGTGTGTTTCACCCATTCGAAGCCGGTGGCGGCACGGCCTGGGGAAGCAGCGAGCGAGCAGTGAACGAGGGTGAACACCGACTGTCGACGAGGGACTGTGTGTTTCACCCATTCGAAGCCGGTGGCGGCACGGCCTGGGGAAGCAGCGAGCGAGCAGTGAACGAGGCTGAACACCGACTGTCGACGAGTGAACTGTGTGTTTCACCCATTCGAAGCCGATGGCGGCACGGCCTGGGGAAGCAGCGAGCGAGCAGTGAACGGGGCTGGACACCGACTGTCGACGAGTGAACTGTGTGTTTCACCCATTCGAAGCCGATGGCGGCACGGCCTGGGGAAGCAGCGAGCGAGCAGTGAACGAGGCTGGACACCGAATGCCGACGAGTGAACTGTGTGTTTCACCCATTCGAAGCCGGTGGCGGCACGGCCTGGGGAAGCAGCGAGCGAGCAGCGAACGAGGCTGAACACCGAATGTCGACGAGGGATTGTGTGTTTCACCCATTCGAAGCCGATGGCGGCACGGCCTGGGGAAGCAGCGAGCGAGCAGTGAACGAGGCTGAACACCGACTGTCTACGAGTGAACTGTGTGTTTCACCCATTCGAAGCCGGTGGCGGCACGGCCTGGGGAAGCAGCGAGCGAGCAGTGAACGAGGCTGAACACCGAATGTCGACGAGGGACTGTGTGTTTCACCCATTCGAAGCCGGTGGCGGCACGGCCTGGGGAAGCAGCGAGCGAGCAGTGAACGAGGCTGAACACCGAATGCCGACGAGTGAACTGTGTGTTTCACCCATTCGAAGCCGGTGGCGGCACGGCCTGGGGAAGCAGCGAGCGAGCAGTGAACGAGGCTGAACACCGAATGTCGACGAGGGAACTGTGTGTTTCACCCATTCGAAGCCGGTGGCGGCACGGCCTGGGGAAGCAGCGAGCGAGCAGTGAACGAGGCTGAACACCGAATGTCGACGAGTGAACTGTGTGTTTCACCCATTCGAAGCCGGTGGCGGCACGGCCTGGGGAAGCAGCGAGCGAGCAGTGAACGAGACTGAACACCGAATGTCGACGAGGGACTGTGTGTTTCACCCATTCGAAGCCGGTGGCGGCACGGCCTGGGGAAGCAGCGAGCGAGCAGTGAACGAGGCTGAACACCGAATGCCGACGAGGGAACTGTGTGTTTCACCCATTCGAAGCCGGTGGCGTTACGGCCTGGGGAAGCAGCGAGCGAGCAGTGAACGAGGCTGAACACCGAATGCCGACGAGTGAACTGTGTGTTTCACCCATTCGAAGCCGGTGGCGGCACGGCCTGGGGAAGCAGCGAGCGAGCAGTGAACGAGGCTGAACACCGACTGTCGACGAGTGAACTGTGTGTTTCACCCATTCGAAGCCAGTGGCGGCACGGCCTGGGGAAGCAGCGAGCGAGCAGTGAACGAGGCTGAACACCGACTGTCGACGAGTGAACTGTGTGTTTCACCCATTCGAAGCCGGTGGCGGCACGGCCTGGGGAAGCAGCGAGCGAGCAGTGAACGAGGCTGAACACCGAATGCCGACGTGGGACTGTGTGTTTCACCCATTCGAAGCCGGTGGCGGCACGGCCTGGGGAAGCAGCGAGCGAGCAGTGAACGAGGCTGAACACCGACTGTCGACGAGTGAACTGTGTGTTTCACCCATTCGAAGCCGGTGGCGGCACGGCCTGGGGAAGCAGCGAGCGAGCAGTGAACGAGGCTGAACACCGACTGTCGACGAGTGAACTGTGTGTTTCACCCATTCGAAGCCGGTGGCGGCACGGCCTGGGGAAGCAGCGAGCGAGCAGTGAACGAGACTGAACACCGAATACCGACGAGTGAACTGTGTGTTTCACCCATTCGAAGCCGGTGGCGGCACGGCCTGGGGAAGCAGCGAGCGAGCAGTGAACGAGGCTGAACACCGACTGTCGACGAGTGAACTGTGTGTTTCACCCATTCGAAGCCGGTGGCGGCACGGCCTGGGGAAGCAGCGAGCGAGCAGTGAACGAGGCTGAACACCGACTGTCGACGAGTGAACTGTGTGTTTCACCCATTCGAAGCCGGTGGCGGCACGGCCTGGGGAAGCAGCGAGCGAGCAGTGAACGAGACTGAACACCGAATACCGACGAGTGAACTGTGTGTTTCACCCATCCGAAGCCGGTGGCGGCACGGCCTGGGGAAGCAGCGAGCGAGCAGTGAACGAGGCTGAACACCGAATGCCGACGTGGGACTGTGTGTTTCACCCATTCGAAGCCGGTGGCGGCACGGCCTGGGGAAGCAGCGAGCGAGCAGTGAACGAGGCTGAACACCGAATGTCGACGAGGGACTGTGTGTTTCACCCATTCGAAGCCGGTGGCGGCACGGCCTGGGGAAGCAGCGAGCGAGCAGTGAACGAGGCTGAACACCGAATGTCGACGAGGGAACTGTGTGTTTCACCCATTCGAAGCCGGTGGCGGCACGGCCTGGGGAAGCAGCGAGCGAGCAGTGAACGAGGCTGAACACCGAATGTGGACGAGTGAACTGTGTGTTTCACCCATTCGAAGCCGGTGGCGGCACGGCCTGGGGAAGCAGCGAGCGAGCAGTGAACGAGGCTGAACACCGAATGCCGACGAGTGAACTGTGTGTTTCACCCATTCGAAGCCGGTGGCGGCACGGCCTGGGGAAGCAGCGAGCGAGCAGCGAACGAGGCTGAACACCGAATGTCGACGAGGGACTGTGTGTTTCACCCATCCGAAGCCGGTGGCGGCACGGCCTGGGGAAGCAGCGAGCGAGCAGTGAACGAGGCTGAACACCGAATGCCGACGAGTGAACTGTGTGTTTCACCCATTCGAAGCCGGTGGCGGCACGGCCTGGGGAAGCAGCGAGCGAGCAGTGAACGAGGCTGAACACCGACTGTCGACGAGTGAACTGTGTGTTTCACCCATTCGAAGCCAGTGGCGGCACGGCCTGGGGAAGCAGCGAGCGAGCAGTGAACGAGGCTGAACACCGACTGTCGACGAGTGAACTGTGTGTTTCACCCATTCGAAGCCGGTGGCGGCACGGCCTGGGGAAGCAGCGAGCGAGCAGTGAACGAGGCTGAACACCGAATGCCGACGTGGGACTGTGTGTTTCACCCATTCGAAGCCGGTGGCGGCACGGCCTGGGGAAGCAGCGAGCGAGCAGTGAACGAGGCTGAACACCGACTGTCGACGAGTGAACTGTGTGTTTCACCCATTCGAAGCCGGTGGCGGCACGGCCTGGGGAAGCAGCGAGCGAGCAGTGAACGAGGCTGAACACCGACTGTCGACGAGTGAACTGTGTGTTTCACCCATTCGAAGCCGGTGGCGGCACGGCCTGGGGAAGCAGCGAGCGAGCAGTGAACGAGACTGAACACCGAATACCGACGAGTGAACTGTGTGTTTCACCCATTCGAAGCCGGTGGCGGCACGGCCTGGGGAAGCAGCGAGCGAGCAGTGAACGAGGCTGAACACCGAATGCCGACGTGGGACTGTGTGTTTCACCCATTCGAAGCCGGTGGCGGCACGGCCTGGGGAAGCAGCGAGCGAGCAGTGAACGAGGCTGAACACCGACTGTCGACGAGTGAACTGTGTGTTTCACCCATTCGAAGCCAGTGGCGGCACGGCCTGGGGAAGCAGCGAGCGAGCAGTGAACGAGGCTGAACACCGACTGTCGACGAGTGAACTGTGTGTTTCACCCATTCGAAGCCGGTGGCGGCACGGCCTGGGGAAGCAGCGAGCGAGCAGTGAACGAGGCTGAACACCGAATGCCGACGTGGGACTGTGTGTTTCACCCATTCGAAGCCGGTGGCGGCACGGCCTGGGGAAGCAGCGAGCGAGCAGTGAACGAGGCTGAACACCGACTGTCGACGAGTGAACTGTGTGTTTCACCCATTCGAAGCCGGTGGCGGCACGGCCTGGGGAAGCAGCGAGCGAGCAGTGAACGAGGCTGAACACCGACTGTCGACGAGTGAACTGTGTGTTTCACCCATTCGAAGCCGGTGGCGGCACGGCCTGGGGAAGCAGCGAGCGAGCAGTGAACGAGACTGAACACCGAATACCGACGAGTGAACTGTGTGTTTCACCCATTCGAAGCCGGTGGCGGCACGGCCTGGGGAAGCAGCGAGCGAGCAGTGAACGAGGCTGAACACCGAATGTCGACGAGTGAACTGTGTGTTTCACCCATTCGAAGCCGGTGGCGGCACGGCCTGGGGAAGCAGCGAGCGAGCAGTGAACGAGGCTGAACACCGAATGCCGACGTGGGACTGTGTGTTTCACCCATTCGAAGCCGGTGGCGGCACGGCCTGGGGAAGCAGCGAGCGAGCAGTGAACGAGGCTGAACACCGACTGTCGACGAGTGAACTGTGTGTTTCACCCATTCGAAGCCGGTGGCGGCACGGCCTGGGGAAGCAGCGAGCGAGCAGTGAACGAGGCTGAACACCGACTGTCGACGAGTGAACTGTGTGTTTCACCCATTCGAAGCCGGTGGCGGCACGGCCTGGGGAAGCAGCGAGCGAGCAGTGAACGAGACTGAACACCGAATACCGACGAGTGAACTGTGTGTTTCACCCATTCGAAGCCGGTGGCGGCACGGCCTGGGGAAGCAGCGAGCGAGCAGTGAACGAGGCTGAACACCGAATGTCGACGAGTGAACTGTGTGTTTCACCCATTCGAAGCCGGTGGCGGCACGGCCTGGGGAAGCAGCGAGCGAGCAGTGAACGAGGCTGAACACCGAATGTCGAGGAGTGAACTGTGTGTTTCACCCATTCGAAGCCGGTGGCGGCACGGCCTGGGGAAGCAGCGAGCGAGCAGTGAACGAGGCTGAACACCGACTGTCGACGAGTGAACTCTGTGTTTCACCCATTCGAAGCCGGTGGCGGCACGGCCTGGGGAAGCAGCGAGCGAGCAGTGAACGAGGCTGAACACCGAATGTCGACGAGTGAACTGTGTGTTTCACCCTTTCGAAGCCGGTGGCGGCACGGCCTGCGGAAGCAGCGAGCGAGCAGTGAACGAGGCTGAACACCGACTGTCGACGAGTGAACTGTGTGTTTCACCCATTCGAAGCCGGTGGCGGCACGGCCTGGGGAAGCAGCCAGCGGGATGAGGACGCCTAAGCTTCCTGGAATGCTGAGGACGAGGAACTGAAAGCGGACGCTCCGGAAGACCTCGAGGGGTGGTCCGGATTTCCTGCTGGGGTTACTGGTGAGGCCCGAGCTGAAGATTCACTCGGTTGTACAGGCGAGCAGGGTGGCAGTGATGGTCAGGAACACTACGAAGGGGGAATTCACGATCAAGCGGCGGATCCCCCTGGCCTATCCGTTCCCGGTGTCGGTACACCCGTGAGACCAGCCGGGTAGAAACTAACGGAAAAGGGGAAGAGTTGGCAGCTGATTCATTCAACTTCTGTGACTCCTGGGGTTCCTGCGGATGACAAGAGGAGTTCGGCAGAGAAGATGTTGAAGCTGGGAAGGGGACTCTTCCACTGGCGAGGTTGATCTGGGTCGCTCCGAGGGCCATCGTCACACACTATCCGGGCGATCAAGGACACCCCATCGAGAGAGAGAGGTCGCGCCGTCTGGCCCCGACAGAAGGCGTTCAGTAGCATTTATGTCAGTTGAAGGAAGCTGTGATCATCACCGATCCCCGAAGCCCCTATGCATCCCCAATAGTCGTGGCCCGAATGAAGAATAGGGAGGTGCGGATGCAGGTGGACTATAGGACTCTGAACAGGCGCACGGTCCTTCACCAGGACATGTTGACGAGGATCGGAGAAGCGCTAGCCAGTCCGAGTGGTGCGAAGACGTTCAGTGAGCAGGACCTGAGGAGTGATATTACCAGATCCCCATGAGTGAAGCTGACTAAGAGAAGACGGCATTTATATGTCCTCTGCGATTCTTACACCTCGAAAGTATGTCCCCGGACGCGTCGGGAGCCCTTGAAACTTTCCAGCAGGTTATGGAGAAGACGGTGGGGGATATGAACTTGCTGAAAGTATTGATGTATCTGGATAAACTCATAGCGTCTGTATCCACCTTGGAGACAGATTACTGAAGGTGCTGGGCCGCCTGAAAGCTGAAGGGTTAACACTTCCCCAGTTCTGCAAAACGTCTTTTAGCTAAGTGGGGTACAGAGTTTCACGGTTTCGAGTAGCTCGGTCCGGCTAAGATCCGGGTGGTGGCCGCTCGGCCAAGACCCCAGACTGTGAGCGCTCTGCCCTCGTTTCTCGTGCTCTGTGGTTACACTCGGAGGTTCGTGAAAGGCCGCGTTGAATCACCCGTTGAATCAGCTTCCCTGCGGTTACAGTCCCCCGGGAAAGAAAGGGAGAGGGAAAAAAAAAGAAGAGAAGAGGAGTGGAGAGTACCTCGGCCTGCTGGAGCCCTTTGGTCGAAGGTGCGATGCACAATATGAGGAGGCATTTCAGTCGCTGAAGGAGCTGCTAGCCCAGACTGCCGTGCTGGCTTTTGCTGACTCCCGACTGCCGCATGTACTACTCACGGATGCAAGCCGAGAAGGGTTAGGGAGCGTCCTGCATCAAGATCAAGGCATGGTGTTGGACCCGTTGCGTCAGTCAATCGCAGTCTGTTGCCCTTCGAGGAAAAAAAAAACTATCCCACGCACAAGTTGGGAGTTCTGGCGTTGAAATGGGTGGCAGTGGATAAGCTGAGTGACTACCACTGTGCGGCCAAGTTGGAGGTGCGGAGAGACAGCAACCCTCTTGCTTGTATTCTGACCTCGGCGAAACGGGATGCCGCAGGTCATCGGGGGTTGGCGGCGTTGCCTGCCGAGGATTTCAGCGTGAAGTACCTGCCGCGAAGGAGCAACGTGGATGCTGATACCTTGTCTCGACGGACGCAGGACTTGTTGGACAAGGACGAGGAATGGTAGAGTGTTCCTGCCCCAGGGGATGAAGGGCGTGTGTAATATTGCCATCACCGGGAAGACAGAGGGAAAGGAAGGGGCAGGATCGAGCGGTGGAGTAATTGGGAGATGGTGATGACGCGATTCCCAAGTTTACTGAAACCTGAATGCTTCGAAGACACAGCAGGTGCCGGAATCTTGCTCTGGCGAAGTGGCAGCTGATCCCTGCATCCGCCCCTGCTTTGTACTCTGCCTTGGAGTTTGTCCTCCCAAAGAGTACCACCGCGCACTTCCCCAGGGTGAACTCCATCTGCCACTTCTCAGCCCACTTCTGCATCCGATCAATGTCTCTCAGCAATCCTCTACACTATCCACGTCACCACCGACCTTCGTGTCGTCTGCAAACTCGGCAATCCCATATCCTGGTCGTTAATAAAACTCACAAAAAATAGAGGTCCCGGATCCGATCCTTGTGGGACACCACTAGTCACAGCTCTTCAATCTGAATGTACCCCCTCCACCACGACACTCTGGTTACTGCAGGCAAGCCAATTCGGAATCCGTCTTGCCAAAGCGCCCTGGATCCCATGCCTTCTGACTTTCTGAATAAGCCTACCGTGTGGAACCTTGTCCAATGCCTTACTAAAATCCATGTAGGTCACATCTACTGCTCTACACTCATTTATATGTCCGGTCACCGCCTCGAGAACTCGATCAGGCTTGTTAGACGCGATCTGCCCTTCACAAAGTCGTATGACTGTCCCTGATCAGAGCATGATTCTCTAAATGCCCACAGATCCCATCTTTAAGAATCAAGTCCAACAGTTTCCCATCACTGACGTGAAATCCCAGTCAACGATTTTATAGAAACATATACTATTATGAAAAGAACAGATAAGATAGAGGGAGGAAATTTGTTTTGACTGGTAGGTGAGAGTAGAACCAGGGGACACGTCCTCAAGATTCGGGAGAGTAGATGAGAACGGAGATGAGGAGGAACTGCTTTTCCTCGATAGTGGTGCGTCTGTGGATTTCTCTGCACAATGAAGCAGTTGAAGCTGCCTGAATAAATATATTAAAATCAAATTTGGATGGATCTTGCATAAATAGACAGTAGATAATAGGTGCAGAAGTAGACCTTCGAGCCTGCACCACCATTTTGAGATCATGGCTGACTATCTACTATCAATACCCGGTTCCTGCCTCGTCTCCATATCCCTTGATTCCCCTATCCATAAGATACCTATCTAGCTCCTTATTGAAAGCATCCAGAGAATTGGCCTCCACTGCCTTCCGAGGCAGTGCATTCCAGATCCCCACAACTCTCTGGGAGAAGAAGACTTTACTTAACTCTGTCCTAAATGACCTACCCCTTATTCCCAAACCATGCCCTCTATGCTTGACTCTCCCAGTATCTGGAACATATTTCCTGACTCTATCTTGGTCCAATCCCTTAATAATCTTATATGTTTCAATCAGATCCCCTCTCAAACTCCTTAATTGTAGTATGTACAAGCCCAGTCTCTCTAACCTCTCTGCATAAGACAGTCCAGACATCCCAGGAATTAACCTTGAGAATCTAGGGGAGGGGAGGGTGATGGAGAAAAGGCAGGTAGGTGGAGAAGAGTCCATGGCCATATCGCCATGACCTTATTGAATGGCGAGCAGGCACGATGGGCTAGATGTCCTACTCCTGCTCCTATCTTTTATATTCTTTTGTTTTTAACGATCAACCCTTCTTTTTTGACAAAATGAACTTCCTTCATGAATTTGTATTCTCACTCACGTTTAAAATACTGTGAATCCAATTCAAATTTATAAATCCGGTCTGTGAACACGGCAACTTGGAACAAGATGATGTCAGCATTAAAAATGACCAATCGTGTTGGATTTGCTTGTAGTATACTGTATTGAGTAAATGAGAGGGAAAGGTGCAATGCTTGGTATTATTTCAGTATTAGATGGAAAATGTAACAGGCGAACCACCGTTCAATATTGAAATTTAGGACAACTGAAACATCAGGCAAAGATGAACTCCCTGTGCACAGCATCAGAGATGGATGTCGAAGCAGTTCAGGATTCAAAAAATATTTATTCGAACTATCGGGTAACCGATTAATAAGATTTCTCCTTTGACCTGCAGCTGCACTCAAACAGCGTTTCTTTACGGAGATGTAACGCGCACCCGGGATCCGAAAGTGCGCAGCCAAGAGGACGAGCACGTGGCTCGGGAGTTCTGCGGCTTCGCTGCCCTGTAGGAGAGCCGATTCCCGGATGGTGACGCCGAATGAAGCATCGTGGGAGGAAACGTAATGAGGGGAACAGCGGATCAGCTGTCGGAGGCTTCAGTAGTCGGCTCTCACTCCCTCCCGTTGGTAGAGGAGCGTTTGCTGTTGTTTCTCCAGTCAGAGAATTGAAAACTACGCGGCAAGTTTCAACACCGTAATCAACGTGTTATTTTGATTTTGTTGACCTTTTCGCCGAGTGGCACCTCTCTGCGCCTTTATTAGGGAGACTCAGCGGCTGTAGAATGGGGAATTATTGGGTGAAGAATTATTTATGTTCTGTGGTCTCTTTTGGGACCTTCGCTATTGCTTGCTGGTGGGTGGTGGACTCTGATGAGTTTTGCTGAGGTGGAAGGGGAGGGGTGGGTTGATGCTTTGCTGCTGCATGTGCGTGTGAGGGGGGGGGAGTTGTTCTGGGATTCAAACGTTTTCAGTGTCTCATTCTGTGCGGTAATCTTTCTTTTCGTCGATGTCTGCAAGGAGCTAAAATTTCAGCTTGTATATTGATATTCAATGGAACTATTGATTAATAGTTGACATCAACGAGTGAATGTATACAGGGGCACAATAAAAAACTTAATAAGGGTTGCAGATCCAGATACTCTTAATTCATGATGGCAAAATCGTGAAACAATAAATGTCTCTTCTAACACAGCCGTCTACGGCCTTTTCTTTGCCGTGGTCAAGATAAATTACTTAAACACTGATGAGTGGAGTCTTTTTTATATAATAGGTTACCCGGTAACATTTTCACTTCGTTGCATAAGTTCTGGGAGGACGTGACGCCGCACGATTCTCAGCAACCTATTATTGCTGGCTTCCTCTTCTAAAAACAGTAAATATAGGTCCAATGCCCTCAATCAATGTTATTCACCAGACTTGGTATCAGCAGGGTTAATCTGTGCTGCACCATTCCCTGCTTCACCCGAAAATTATTGCCTGTACAGCTCCGACTGTTCAGATAATCATCTTCCTCGGCGATTTTGCTGCAAGGTTGACAATACGAGATTTAATAACATTAAACACGCATTACCCACCTGTGCAAATGGTACTAACTTCGTTACACAGCCTTCATGGCCCAGAGCCCCAAACTGGCTTTGCGGAATGTGGAAATGTGGAATTATTGCACGTATCATTACGGCATGTTGTGAGTTGTTGGTTACGGGTAATGTCCTGTGGTACCTTACTTGTCACGACTTAGTTATTGTTTTGCTTGCTCTGATCCTCCCACAGCCTGCCTAAAAACTATGCTCTTCCATAAGAAACGCGACTGCCAAGGGAAGAGCAGTTGATTTGAAGAGCGTGACTTCCAAGCCGAACAATCTACATAATTGAAGGAGTTCTAAATGGTTCTAACCATATTCTATTCATTCAGCTGTGTAAATGCATTTTAAATATCAGTACCAAAACGGATTCGATCATTTTCGTTCCCAGTCTGTTACACCTGGACCATACTGCGTGTAAAGTTTCCCGTCGGTTATCATTTTTTTCTTCTTCTTTCTTTAAACAGTTCAGCCCAAGTTTGAGGTGATCTACCCTGGAGAAAAGGCGCATCTCATCTGAGCCCCTCATGCCTCATTAGTAAGTAACAGAAAGTCACTGCGTAAACTCCCGCGTAAGACAAGCCGTCTTGGTCTATACAGTCTCTACTTATAAATCAAACAGGAACATGAACTCGACCTGAAACGTGAAGTTTCACTTTGCCTTGACTGCGGCTCCTGACACACTGATCTCCCACAATTACTTAATGCTGCAATTTATCTGTTCTTTTCTTAATGCTCGTTCTGCTAATGAATATCTTCAGTGGTGCAGCTCTACCGGAAGTGCTGTCAATTGCGTGCTCAAGACTGATCTACCGAGTTCTTCAGAAGAACATTGCTTCAATTAAGATAGACTGCTGTTATATTTTTCCATTGAAGCCTGCTTATAGGGCCAAGTAAAATTTTTCAATTACTTTTCCAGACCCGCAGATTGAGTCATTTGTTAATGCGAAAATAAACCCGTCACGCATCCGATGAGAATCTGAGCTTGAATACACACTGTCATAGTTTTTTTCGGATACGTTAGCCGATTTCTGAACTTTTCTTGAACTCTGGCTCAATATCGTGACTTACAGCAAGTTTGTTGTGTAACGTACCCGTGACACGTGGCAGTGGTGTATTTGTCACCTGACAGGGGTTGAAGCTATACTGGACTTGAGGTGATGGTCTTGTGATGGTGGAGCGACGTCATTTTCCCGCCAGTAGAGGTCATGTGACATTATTTTTTACAGGGTATAAAAGGAGGACCCCTCCCTGTGAGGAGGGGCAGTTCGTGGCTGGATTTGCCAAGTTGACTTCATGCCACTGCGTGATTTAATGTAATGACGCAGTTTAGTTGAAAGCTGGAGTTTTATTTAATGCCTAAAGCTTGAAAGGTCATTACCAGCAGTTTCTTTATAATACTGCTAGTTAAAAATCAGTGGAAAGCGAAGATCGGAGTTAAAAGATCGAGGAAAGTCGATTTCGAGGGTGAAACAGGTTCGACCTCGTTTAATCCTCATTCGGAAGGAATTCGTTGACTGTCCCCGTGTTCATCCCTGTGAAATAGCAGAAAGGATTGAGTGCAGTTCTGTAAAGGAAAAGTCAGTGCATTTAAGCCGTTTCATTTTTCATCTTCGTAAATTGTTCGTGGGAAAAGTAGTTCGACTGGGAACAGCAACAACACGACGTGAAAGAAAATTTAAATCGTCTTAAAAAGTCTCTCCCTTAAATGGACGGTAAGCATTTTGAAGTTCTGCAATACTAATTTGAAGAACTGTTTTTTTGCAACATCGCAGTAAGAACTGTTTAAGCTTCATTGCTTTAAGAACTGTTTAAGCTGCCGCACAGCAGCTGATTTCCGGTTATGTTAGTGGCTTGTTTACTTTTGGGGTGTTTGTTTTTCATAGTGTTTAATAAACGTTTGTTATCAAAACCCTGCCTCACTCATATATTTATTGTTGCTGAATCCGTAACAGTTGTATGACACTGCATGACCGTCGAGTAAATTGCTAGCTTTACACCAACACTTATTTCTCTCGATGATCCTCACTGTTTACTAGACAATTCCAAATTATTTAAATATCCGTTATCAAGGTATTCAGTAATGACTGATTTGAATTTTCCATTGTTTTCTCAAATTCAGGGCAATTATAAATCTTCTTCGTCTGATGTCTGGGCCTTAACCCTGAAATACTCAGTTTACCAAAATGTAATATTTAATATTAATTTTGCTTTGACCATTTTCCTTTTAAAATTGAACTGCTATGCCTCATAATTCTTTTCAATTCAGGATCATTCTGCGAATTACATCCACTGTGTTTGCTAATTCTGTAATGTCAAAAATATCTTGTTCCAGTCGGCTCAGTTATGTGTGCCATGTCAAGCTTTGTAAAGTTACGGCAACCTTTTTAAGATTTCCTTACTTTTCAGAGACATGGGAACGTAGAAATATAAAGAGCGTACAGCGCAATGCAGGCCTTCGGCCTATAAAGTTGTGCCGAGTATCACCTTACCTTAGAAATTACTAGGTTTACCTATAGACCTCAATTTTACTATCCTCCATGTACCTATCTAAAAGTCTCTTAGAATACCCTATTGTATCCGCCTCCACCACCGGTGCTGGCAGCCTGTTTCACCGAATCACAACTCTCTGAGTAAAACCTTACCCCTTACCTACACCCTCTGTACCTATTCCCAAGCACCTGTGTCCTCTTGTGGCAAAAGTTTCAGCTCTCGGAAAAAGTCTCTGGCTATCCACACGACCGATGCCTCTCATTATGTTATACACCGATCTTCATAGATGATTGGAAACAGGAATAGACGGTATACTAAATTATTCATTAAAACAATGATCGACATCAGCCGCTTTTAGCTTCTTTTTGTCAATACGGTAATTAGATCAAGTAAATAATGATGCCTCCATAAGATCCTCCCTGATGATTACTACTGGATATAAAAATATCAGGGTGTACAAGCAGTGTATTGGATACTTAAAGGTTTCAATAACAATGCATCCACCTCCAACAATCTTGCCGTTGATCATTTACTACATCTTCATTGCGGTTATTGACATTCCTGGTAAATTATTATTGTTTATTATCAATCAGCGAAATTTGCAAAGCTGTATAACCGCTGTGTCTACTTGTATGGTCTTTCTCTGAGTGTTGATGGCTTTTTCCCTCATAGTTTTCTCCCATTCCCATGTCTATGTTGCATCTTTTGTTTTCTTGGTGCTATTGTTTAATGGCATACATATCCCTTCAAATTGTATTTTCTAATTGCACTTTTGTCACAAATCGTCCTGTAGTTTAATTTTCTCTTTACAGTATGTAATCCTTAGTGGTTTAGATCCGTATTATATCATCTCTCATCCTGCTAGGAATCACCCAGCTAAATTAGGAGCAATTACGATCTTATGTCATCTGCACGATCAGTTTGAAACAGCATGCGTATTTGGTGTTGACATTCTTTTATGACGGTAAAGTGTACAAAGATACAGTCAGCAGCTTGCCATGCATTCTCTTCATATGTACATATCCGAGCCATTAACCAATGTTTTTAAGGAAGATTAAGGTAAAATAGTAACAATGCTGGATAAAGTTGAGAAGCAACTCAGAACGTGCGGTCCAAGAAAATAATTCAGCTCACGTTCAGAATGACTGAGATTGTGGGTCAACAATCCATAATAGAGGATGTTAGTCGACTTAATAATCTGAGGAATGTGGCTTAGCCGATTAGTTGGAGACAGGTCCTTGTGATCTAAGCGTTCCATTCGGGCCAGTTGGAACATTCTCTGTGGGTCAATTTTTAATCAGCAAGGGCTAAAAGAAAAGAACAGAGGTTTTATCGGAGCGGCCATTGTTGGAACAGACAATGTTAAAGTGGTCAGGCTCTGGTTCAAGTTTGTGCGAGAACATGCAGAGACTAGAGTTAAGTTTGCGAATTTAGAAGTAAAACTGATCTGGACAGATTGGTACGTCGGGCGGTATAAAACTTGTCCTCGAACATGTAGGATTTCAGAGTCTCCATAGTGACTATATTTGCAGGAGAGGGTCCAGAGGAGGTTCTCCGAGGTGTTTCCCGGAATGAAGGGGTTATCATACCTGGAACGCTTGTTGGCTCTGGGTCTGTACTCGCTGGAATTCAAAGGATAGTGGGAGCGGGGGTATCTTATTGAATCCTTGCGAGCGTTGAGAGACCGAGACAGCGAAAATGTGGTGGAACGGATGCTTCCCATGGTGGGAAAGTCCAGTACAGGGGGGCATAGCCTCAGTATAGGGGTGCGTCTTTTCAAAACCGAGAAAAAGAAGAAAACATTTAGGCAAACGGTGGTGAAAATGTGGAATCTGTGGCCACATGCAGCTGTGGTGGCCAGGTTTCTGTGTGTATTTAAAACAGAGATTGATAAGTTCTTGAATGGACATGGCATGGATTTGAGTTAATGCTGGATTTTCTCAGAACCATTCGGGAGGATGGGAACTTAAATGGAAGCACGTTTAAATTGGTGATCATAACTAATTGCAGGCTTCGGATCGCCGACTGGTGACCATCGGATTAAACAATCAGTGCACGATTTACCTGTGGCCGTTCCCCTCAGCAACAAGGCTACATTTTAGGACTCTGCCGGGTGGGGAGGGGGGGGGGTTGGGTGTTTACCTATCAGGGCACAGCAATAACAGCCAGGCCGGAGGCACTGAGGCCGGCTCTGAGACTCAAGCGTGAACGATAAAGTCAGATAGAGCTGAAGTGATCGGATAGTCGATAGCAAGGGATGTTATGATTTTTTTCCTGGGTGCTGGGGTCCCAGATCTCTCAGAGCGACGTGGAAGATTCTGAAGGGGGAAGTGAGAGCCACCAGGCTAGTGTGAATATTGGCACCATTGACAGCGAAAGGGAGAACAAGGCTTTCCGCAGTTCAGATGGGGAATTCATTTGGAAGTTGTAAAGCAAAACCTCCAACGTAATAATCTCTCTATTGCTGCCTGTGCCCTGCGCCAGTGCGGCTAAGAATGGGATGATTTGGCAGATAAATGCGTGACTGCAGAAAAGGTGCATGGGAAAAGCTCTCAGGTTTCTGCATCATTGTAATCTCTTGTGGGCAAGGCCTGACGTATGCAAACGGAGTTAAAACTGAAGCCAATAGGGACAAACCTTCGGGCAAGACTGCGGGCAGATATCCCAGAGCGGTTGGAGAGAGTTTAAACTGAATGGCAGAGGGACCGGAAATGGCGTGTTATAACGGTAGATGGGTCAGGTGGTATTGAAGTCGATGGAATGTGTAATGACACCATGAAGAAGGACAGACACATAGGTGATAGCGCAATACTGCAGACAGTGGGATCATCTCAAGCGTAACATGAGGGCAAAATCGAAATCGGCGATGATACAGGACCGTTTCGGGAAGAGATGGAAGAACTGGTAGCACAGTTAACGATCAGCATGTGTGGTGTGGGCATCACAGATTCCTGCATGGAAAATGATCAGAGTTAGATCTTCGCATTCAAGGAAAAGGACAAAACCAAACACGCTGGAAGAACTCAGCCGGTCGGTCAGCATCCGTGTAAGCGAGCAGTCAACGTTTCGGGCCAGGACCCTTCGTCAGGACTGTAGAGGGAGATGGTAGGGGCCCTATAAAGAAGTGGGGGAGGTTGGTAGGTTTCAGGTGAAAAACCAGTAAAGGGAACGACCAAGGGGTGGGAGAGGGGAGGCAGGGAGGGGATAGGCAGGAAAGCTGAAGAAGGAATGTAAGGGGAAAGCACTGTGGGTAGTAGAAGGAGGAGGAAACATTAAGGAGGTTATAGGCAGCTGTAGGAGGAGGCAGATAGAAACTGGGATGGGGGTAGGGAGGGGAGGTAAATTGCCGTAATTTTGAGAATTCGATGTTCATGCCAAGGGGCTGGAGACTACCCAGACGGCATATGAGGTGTTGCTCCGCCAACCTGAGTTTGCCCTCATCATGACAGTAAAGGAATCCATGTCTGGACATATCCGAATGGGAATGTGAGGCAGAGTTGCAGTGAGTGGCAACCGGGAGATCCTGTCAGTTATGGCGGATGGAGCGGTGGTTCTCGACGAAGCTGTCCCCCAATCTGCTTCGGGTCTCATCGATGTAGAGAGGGCCGCACCGGGAGGACCAGATGCAATAGATAACCCTAACAGACTCACAAGTGAAGTGTTTCCTCAGCTGGAAGGACAGTCCGTGACCCAGAATGGTGGTAAGAGTGGAGGTGTAGGGGCAGGTGTAGTAATTAGGCTTCCAGGGATAAATGCCAGGAGGGAGATCCGTGGGTTGGAACGTGTGGACCAGGGAGTCGCGAGCGAACGATCAGTGTGGAATGCGGAAAAGGGTAGAGAGGCAAAGACGTGCTTACTAGTGGGGTCGTGCTGAAGGTGGCGGAAGTTATGAGGATAATGTGCTGGATCCGGAAGCTGGTGGGATGGTAGGCGAGGACAAGGGGAACTCTGTCCCTGATGGGGTGACAGAGGTTGGGGTGATGGCCGAAGTGCGGGATATGGAGGGGATGCTGGTGAGGGAATATTCGATGACGGCAGAAGGGAAGAAGGATCGCAAAGCTAGTAATCTCGGGATTACAGCCTGTGCCACGCGACAGTGAGAGTAGGAATGGAATGAGGTGGAGGATGAATGCGTGGCTGTGGGATTGGAGCAGGGGGCAGGGATTCAAGTTTCTGGATCATTGGGACCTCTTCTGAGGCAGGCGTGACCTGTTCAAGAAGAACGGGTTACACTTGAATCCTGGGGGGACCAATATCCTAGCGGGGAGGTTTGCTAGGGCTACAGAGTAGACATTAAACTAGTAAGATGGGGGGGGGGGGGAGGGAATCAATTTGAGGAAACCATAGGAGAGGAGGTTAGTTCAGCAGTAGAGCAAGTAAATAGACAGTGTGTGAGGGAGGAAAGGCAGGTGATGGAGAAGGGATGCGCTCAGCCCGAAGATGTAGGGGAGACGAAAGAAAAGGATAATAAATTTGAATGCATTGTTAGGGATGAAAAGAGTGGAGGAGGTGGAGAGTATCTTAAATGTATCTATTTTAATGCTAGGAGCATTGTAAGAAAGGTGGATGAGCTTAAAGCGTGGATTGATACCTGGAATTATGATGTTGTAGCTATTAGTGAAACATGGTTGCAGGAAGGGTGTGATTGGCAACTAAATATTCCTGGATTTATTTGCTTCAGGTGTGATAGAGTAGGAGGGGCCAGAGGAGGAGGTGTTGCATTGCTTGTCCGAGAAAATCTTCTGACGGTGCTTTAGAAGGATAGATTAGAGAGCTCCTCTAGGGAGGCTATTTGGGTGGAATTGAGGAATGGGAAAGGTGTAGTAACACTGATAGGAGTGTATTATAGGCCACCGAATGGGGAGCGTGAGTTGGAAGAGCAAATGTGTAAGGAGATAGCAGATATTTGTAGTAAACACAAGGTGGTGATTGTGGGAGATTTTAATTTTCCACACATAGATTGGGAAGCTCATTCTGTAAAAGGGACGGATGGTTTAGAGTTTGTGGAATGTGTGCAGGATAGTTTTTTTGCAACAACACATAGAAGTACCGACTAGAAATGGGGCAGTGTTGGATTTCCTGTTAGGGAATGCGATAGGTCAGCTGACAGATGCATGTGTTGGGGAGCACTTCGGGTCCAGTGATCACAATAGCTTTAGCTTCAATATAATTATGGAGAAGGACAGGACTGGACCTAGAGTTGAGATTTTTAATTGGAGAAAGGCTAACTTTGAGGAAATGCGAAGGGATTTAGAGAGAGTGGATTGGGTCAAGTTGTTTTATGGGAAGGATGTAATAGAGAAATGGAGGTAATTTAAGGGTGAAATTATGAGGGTACAGAATCTTTATGTTCCTGTTAGGTTGAAAGGAAAGGTTAAAGGTTTGAAAGCACCATGGTTTTCAAGGGATATTAGAAAGTTGGTTCGGAAAAAGAGGGATGTCTACAATAGATATAGGCAGCATGGAGTAAAGGAATTGATCGAGGAATATAAAGAATGTAAAACGAATCTTAAGAAAGAGATTAGAAAAGCCAAAAGAAGATACGAGCTTGGTTTGACAAATAAGGTGAAAGTAAATCCGAAAGGTTTCTACAGTTATATTAAAAGCAAGAGGATAGTGAGGGATAAAATTGACCCCTTAGAGAATCAGAGTGGTCAGCTATATGTGGAACCGAGGGAAATGGGAGAGATTTTGAACGATTTCTTCTCTTCGGTATTCACTAAGGAGAAGGATATTGAATTGTGTAAGGTGTGGGAAACAAGTAAGGAAGTTATGGAACCCATGACAATTAAAGAGGTGGAAGTACTGGCGCTTTTAAGAAATTTAAACGAGGATCAATCCCCGGGTCCTGACAGGATTTTCCCCAGGACCTTGAGGGAAGTTTGTGTAGAAATAGCAGGAGCTCTGACGGAGATCTTTCAGATGTCATTAGAAACCGGGATTGTGCCGGAGGATTGGCGTATTGCTCATGTGGTTCCATTGTTTAAAAAGGGTTCTAGAAGGAAGCCCAGCAATGATAGACCTGTCAGTTTGACATCAGTGGTGGGTAAATTAATGGAAGGTATTCTTAGAGATAGTATTTATAATTATCTGGATAGACAGGATCTGATTAGGAGTAGC
Organism: Hypanus sabinus; assembly: GCF_030144855.1. Lineage (NCBI taxonomy): Eukaryota > Metazoa > Chordata > Chondrichthyes > Myliobatiformes > Dasyatidae > Hypanus > Hypanus sabinus. Next base: position 157,285 of record NW_026781225.1, on the reverse strand, counting down.
CAGCATGGATTTGTGCATGGAAGGTCATGTTTGATAAACCTTATTGAATTTTTTGAAGAAGTTACGAGGAATGTTGACGAGGGTAAGTCAGTGATTGTAGTCTATATGGACTTCAGCAAGGCCTTTGACAAAGTTCCACATGGAAGGTTAGTTAAGAAGGTTCAGTCGTAAGGTATTAATGCTGGAGTAATAAAATGGATTCAACAGTGGCTAGATGGGAGATGCCAGAGAGTAGTGGTGGATAACTGTTTATCGGGATGGAGGCCGGTGACCAGCGGGGTGCCTCAGGGATCTGTTTTGGGCCCAATGTTGTTTGTAATATACATAAATGATCTGGATGATGGGGTGGTAAATTGGATTAGTAAGTATGCCGATGATACTAAGGTAGGAGGTGTTGTGGATAATGAGGTGGGTTTTCAAAGCTTGCAGGGAGATTTATGCCGGTTAGAAGAATGGGCTGAACGTTGGCAGATGGAGTTTAATGATGAGAAGTTCTACATTTTGGCAGGAATAATCCAAATAGAACATACAGGGTAAATGGTAGGGCATTGAGGAATGCAGAGGAACAGAGAGATCTGGGAATAACAGTTCATAGTTCCCTGAAGGTGGAGTCTCATGTAGATAGGGTGGTGAAGAAGGCTTTTGGAATGCTGGCCTTTATAAATCAGAGCATTGAGTACAGAAGTTGGGATGTAACGTTAAAATTGTACAAGGCATTGGTAAGGCCAAATTTGGAATATTGAGTACAGTTCTGGTCACCGAATTATAGGAAAGATATCAATAAATTAGAGAGAGTGTAGAGACGATTTACTAGGATGTTACATGGGTTTCAGCACTTAAGTTACAGAGAAAGGTTGAACAAGTTAGGTCTCTATTCATTGGAGCGTAGAAGGTTGAGGGGGGATTTGATCGAGGTATTTAAAATTTTGAGAGGGATAGACAGAGTTGACGTGAATAGGCTGTTTCCATTGAGAGTAGGGGAGATTCAAACTAGAGGACATGATTTGAGAGTTAGGGGGCAAAAGTTTAAGGGAAACACGAGGGGGTATTTCTTTACTCAGAGATTGATAGCTGTGTGGAATGAGCTTCCTGTAGAAGTGGTAGAGGCCAGTTCAGTTGTGTCATTTAAGGTAAAATTGGATAGGTATATGGACAGGAAAGGAGTGGAGGGTTATGGGCTGAGTGCGGGTAGGTGGGACTAGGTAAGATTAAGAGTTCGGCACGGACTAGGAGGGCCGAGATGGCCTGTTTCCGTGCTGTGATTGTTTTATGGTTATATGGAAACCACGATCCTTTAAGAAAGAGGATATTTGAGATGTCCTGGAACGGAAAGGCTCATCCTGGGAGCCTATGCTTTGCAGACGGAGAAACTGGGAATAGGGCATAGCATTTTCGCATGCCTCTTTCTACTACCCATCGTGCATTCCCCTGACGTTGCTTCTTCACCTCTCCCGCCTATCTGCTCCCTGCTTCCCCTCCACCACTAGTTGATCTTTTCCCTTAATGGTTTTTTTTTCACCTGGCACCTACCAGCTTTCTCCTTCCCACCCTCACCCCCTCTTCTTTATAGGGACCCTACCCACTCCTCTTCAGTCCCGACGATGGGTCTCGGCCCGAAACTTTGACAGTTCGTTTCCACGGATGCTGCCCGACCCGCCGGGTTACTCAAGCGCGTTATGCCCGTGTTCCTTCGACCCAAGCGTTTGTGGAGTATTTTCTCTAGAAGACAAAGCTGGCTGGAAGAGCAGGCTTTGCTTGTATGTAGAACCGGGTAAAAAATAAATGAAATTATATCCATGGTAAGAGCTGATATAGGATGAGAAGATGTTAAATCCTTCAGGGTTTACATATTGCAAGAGTAAAGATACACTGATGGGAAGTATATGCATGTCCCCGAACAGTACACTGTGTGTGGGATACAGATTTCGAGGGATACTAGGAAAGGCATGTAGTACGTACAGTATTGCAATGGTCACAGAGGTTTTCAACATCCAGTTAGATTGGGGAAATCAGGAATTTTCACAATGCCTATGAGATGGCTTTTTAGAGCCACTTACGTTTGTAACTACTAGGGGAAAGGCAATTCTGGATTTGATGTTGCTTAATAACCAAGATTAGATTTGGTAGATTAAGATACAGGAATCCTTAGGAATCCATGTCATAATATAAGAGAATTCACCTGCAGTTGGAGTGCGGGAGCATATCGTCATTTGAATCAGTACTATAAGTAGGGTAGCTGGAATTGCAGAGGTATCGGAGAAGAGTTCGCTAAAGTTGATTGGAAGGGTCGAGGGGGCATAACAAATGTGGAAAGGATGCTTCTTGGGTGAGTGAGGCTACGCCCAGAGCGCACTGTGTGGCATCGAAGAAAATGGTATGATGGTACCTGTTAACATTTTCCATTCTCCCCAGGGGATTTGAAGTGATCGGTGATCTCCACTCCCATGAAGTTGAATTAAGTGATTATGCAGAAAGTTTGAAGTTAATAACTTATCAGGGGTGATTCATACTTTCGTGACCTATGTAAAAGGAGAGGTATTATTAACCAAAATGTCTGCAGAGTCACTCAAAGATTTGAACTTCATGTGCGTATAACGCGCTCTGTATAACTCATCTACTTCTACGTCAGGCCACGAACTTATCAATCACCCATGCTGTGGACACTTTCCGGAGATCCAAGATCTGTCTGCTCCACAGCAGCTGGACTAACTGTGACAATGTAGGAGGGAACGATGTTGAAAAATAAATGTGCCTGGTTTTCAAAAATTGACTCCTTCTACCTTTGGCCACTAACTTATTAATCATCCCTCGTAGATGGCTCCTTGACTGTCGGTATAGATAACATGGGCTCATAAGATCTTTTTGTTTCTGTAAAACATACAATAATTGAAACACCTGCGAAACTCCGGATCTCTTTTATTGAATCCCTCGCACAAATGCACGTTTACCTCATTTATCAAGGTCTGGTCTATGCAATGATTGCTCTCTCCATGAATCCTTCTTTCCATTCTTTAATTCTGTCATTCCTTTAAACCAAGTCATTTATATATAATGAAATAATTTCGGTCCCTACTTGGACTCCTGTGAACTTCTACCATTCTGAAAAAAAAGGACTCCTTCTCCATAGTCTCTGAATTGCGCCAGTCAACAGTTCCTCTCACCGCGCTAGTACCTTGTCTGTGCCATCATGAGGTCACATTGAGCAGTCTCATGGCCACAAGCTACCTAATATGATGGCACCATGTTCCAGTAAATAATCGACTTTCCTTTGCTTCAACTGACTGGTATGTCCTCGGAGAATTTTATATGATTTCAGCACCTAAGTTACAGAGAAAGGTTGAACAAGTTAGGTCTTTATTCTTTGTACAGAGTAGATTTACTAGAATGTTGCCTGGGTTTCAGCACCTAAGTTACAGGCAAAGGTTGAACAAGTTAGGTCTTTATTCTTTGCACAGATGAGATTTACTAGAATGTTACCTGGGTTTCAGCACCTAAGTTACAGGGAAAGGTTGAACAAGTTAGGTCTTTATTCTTTGTACAGAGTAGATTTACTAGAATGTTGCCTGGGTTTCAGCACCTAAGTTACAGAGAAAGGGTGAACAAGTTAGGTCTTTATTCTTTGTACAGAGGAGATTTACTAGAATGTTGCCTGGGTTTCAGCACCTAAGTTACAGAGAAAGGTTGAACAAGTCAGGTCTCTATTCATTGGAGCGTAGAAGGCTGAGGGGGGATTTGATCGACGTATTTAAAAATTTGAGAGGGATGGATAGAGTTGACGTGAATAGGCTGTTTCCATTGAGTGTAGGGGAGAGTCAAACGAGAGGATATGATTTGAGAGTAAGGGGGCAGAAGTTTAAGGGAAACACGAGGGGGCATTTCTTGACTCAGAGATTCATAGAGATTACAATCGCGTAACACATCTCAATAATTTTGAGACTGGCGAATGGTTCCTTTACAGTAAGTGATGCGACAACTTTGATGGTTCAGGCGCTGATGTTAATTCGCACAGATGGTCGAAAAGCTTCTGAGATGAGAGACCCCGGAAGCCCAAGGTTACTGTTCTGAGAGTTGACACGAGTACGGGCAGGGAGTGCAGGGAGAAGGATCAGAGGTTGGGAGATTACATCTGTTCAGTGTGGCGAGATGGTTCGCGCGGACTCTGTAGACAGAAAGGCCTGCTCCTGTGATTACCTTTCTCAATTCCCTGTACGTGTCAGAGAAATAGAAGGTAGCAAGATTTCCTTTCTCAGAGCAAACATTTCTCTCAATGGCGACGAACGTAGACATGTTCCAAACCCAGGACAAAGTCTGGTACATTTCACCCGAACACAAACCAGCTGAGGACAGTTACTGGTAATCGGGAGTGAGATCTGAGGATGGGTACCGGTAATCGGGAGTGAGATCTGAGGATGGTCACTGGTAATCGGGGGTGAATTCTGAGGATGGTTACTGGTAATCGGGAGAGAGATTTGCGGAAGGTCACTGGTAATTGGGAGTGAAATCTGAGGATGGTTACAGGTATTAGGGAGTGAGATCTGAGGATGGTCACTGGTAATCCGGAGTGAATTCTGAGGATGGTCACTGGTAATCGGGAGTGAGATCTGAGATGGTAACTGGTAATTGGGAGTGAGATCTGAGGATGGTCATTGGTAATTGGGAGTGAAATCTGAGGATGGTTACAGGTATTAGGGAGTGAGATCTGAGGATGGTCACTGGTAATCCGGAGTGAAAATTGAGGATGGTCACTGGTAATTGGGAGTGAAATCTGAGGATGGTTACAGGTATTAGGGAGTGAGTTCTGAGGATGGTCACTGGTAATCCGGAGTGATATCTGAGGATGATTACTGGTAATTGGGAGTGAGATCTGAGGATGGTCACTGGTAATCCGGAGTGAAAATTGAGGATGGTCACTGGTAATTGGGAGTGAAATCTGAGGATGGTTACAGGTATTAGGGAGTGAGATCTGAGGATGGTCACTGGTAATCCGGAGTGAAAATTGAGGATGGTCACTGGTAATTGGGAGTGAAATCTGAGGATGGTTACTGGTATTAGGGAATGAGATCTGAGGATGGTCACTGGTAATTGGGAGTGAGATCTGAGGATGGTCACTGGTAATCGGGGGTGAGATCTGAGGATGGTTACTGGTAATCGGCAGTGAGATCTGAGGACGGTTACTGGTAATCGGGAGCGAGATTTGCGGAAGGTCAATGGTAACCCGGAGAGAATTCTGAGGATGGTTACTGGTAATCGGGAGAGAGATTTGAAGATGGTCACTGATAATCGGGGCTGAGATCTGAGGATGGTCACTGGTAATCGGGAGTGAGATCTGAGGATGGTCACTGGTAATCTGGAGTCAGATCTGAGTATGGTTACTGGTAATCGGGAGTGAGATCTGAGGATGGTTACTGGTAATCGGGAGTGAGATCTGAGGATGGTCACTGGTATTCGGGAGTGAGATCTGAGGATGATTATTGGTAATCCGGAGTGAGATCTGAGGATGGTCACTGTTAATTGGGAGTGAGACCTGAGGATGGGTACTGATAATCGGGAGTGAGATCTGAGATGGGTACTGGTATTCGGGAGTGAGATCTGAGGATGGTCACTGGTAATCGGGAGTGAATTCTGAAGATGGTTACTGGTAATCCGGAGTGAGATCTGAGGATGGTCACTGGTAATCGGGAGAGAGATCTGAGAATGGTTACTGGTATTTGGGAGTGAGATCTGAGGATGGTCACTGGTAATCGGGAGTGAGATCTGAGGATGGAGACTGGTATTCGTGAGTGAGATCTGAGGGTGGTCAATGGTAATTGGGAGTGAAACCTGAGGATGATTACTGGTAATTGGGAGTGGAATCTGAAGATGGTCACTGGTAATCCGGAGTGAAATCGGAGGATGGTCACCGGTAATCCGGAGAGAGATCTGAAGATGGTCACTGGCAATTGGGAGTGAGATCTGAGGATGGTTACTGGTAAACCGGAGTGAGTTCTGAGGATGGTCACTGGTAATTGGGAGTGAGATCTGAGGATGGTTACTGGTAAAGCGGAGTGAGATCTGAGGATGGTTACTGGTAATCGGGAGTGAGTTCTGAGGATGGTCACTGGTAATTGGGAGTGAGATCTGAGGATGGTTACTGGTAAACAGGAGTGAGTTCTGAGGATGGTCACTGGTAATCGGGAGTGAGATCTGAGTATGGTCACTGGTAATCGGGAGAGAGATTTGTAGATGGTCACTGGTAATCGGGAGTGAGATCGGAGGATGGTCACTGGTAATTGGGTGTGAGACCTGAGGATGGTTACTGATAATCGGGAGTGAGGTCTGAGGATGGTCACTGGTAATCGGGAGTGAAACCTGAGGATGATTACTGGTAATTGGGAGTGGAATCTGAAGATGGTCACTGGTAATCCGGAGTGAAATCGGAGGATGGTCACCGGTAATCCGGAGAGAGATCTGAAGATGGTCACTGGCAATTGGGAGTGAGATCTGAGGATGGTTACTGGTAAACCGGAGTGAGTTCTGAGGATGGTCACTGGTAATTGGGAGTGAGATCTGAGGATGGTTACTGGTAAAGCGGAGTGAGATCTGAGGATGGTTACTGGTAATCGGGAGTGAGTTCTGAGGATGGTCACTGGTAATTGGGAGTGAGATCTGAGGATGGTTACTGGTAAACAGGAGTGAGTTCTGAGGATGGTCACTGGTAATCGGGAGTGAGATCTGAGTATGGTCACTGGTAATCGGGAGAGAGATTTGTAGATGGTCACTGGTAATCGGGAGTGAGATCGGAGGATGGTCACTGGTAATTGGGTGTGAGACCTGAGGATGGTTACTGATAATCGGGAGTGAGGTCTGAGGATGGTCACTGGTAATCGGGAGTGAATTCTGAGGATGGTCACTGGTAATCGGGAGTGAGATCTGAGGATGGTTACCGGTAATCGGGAGTGAGATTTGAAGATGGTCACTGGTAATCGGGAGTGAGATCTGAAGATGGTCACTGGTAATCCGGAGTAAAATCTGAGGATGGTCACTGGCAATCGGGTTTGAGACCTGAGGATGGTTACTGATAATCGGGAGTGAGATCTGAGGATGGAGACTGGTATTCGTGAGTGAGATATGAGGGTGGTCAATGGTAATTGGGAGTGAAACCTGAGGATGGTTACTGGTAATTGGGAGTGGAATCTGAAGATGGTCACTGGTAATCCGGAGTGAAATCGGAGGATGGTCACCGGTAATCCGGAGAGAGATCTGAAGATGGTCACTGGTAATCGGGAGTGATTTCTGAGGATGGTCACTGGCAATTGGGAGTGAGATCTGAGGATGGTTACTGGTAAACCGGAGTGAGTTCTGAGGATGGTCACTGGTAATCGGGAGTGAGATCTGAGGATGGTTACTGGTAAAGCGGAGTGAGTTCTGAGGATGGTCACTGGTAATCGGGAGTGAGATCTGAGGATGGTCGCTGGTAATCGGGAGTGAATTCTGAGGATGGTCACTGGTAATCGCGAGTGAGATCTGAGGATGGTCACTGGTAATCCGGAGTGAGATCTGAGAATGGTTACTGGCAATCGGGAGTGTGATCTGAGGATGGTCACTGGTAATCGGGAGTGAGATCTGAGGATGGTCACTGGTAACTGGGAGTGAGATTTGAAGATGGTTGCTGGTATTCGGGAGTGAGATCTGTAGATGATTACTGGTAATCGGGAGTGAGATCTGAGGATAGTTACTGGTAATTGGGAGTGAGATCTGAGGATGGTCTCTGGAAATTGTGAATGAAATCTGAGGATGGTCACTGGGAATCGGGAGTGAGATCTGAGGATGGTTACCGGTAATCGGGAGTGAGATTTGAAGATGGTCACTGGTAATCGGGAGTGAGATCTGAAGATGGTTACGTAATCAGGAGTGAGATCTGAGGATGGTGACTGGGAATCGGGAGTGAGATCTGAGATTGTTTGCTGATAATTCGGAGTGAGATCTGAGGATGGTTACTGGTAATCAGGAGCGAATTCTGAGGATGTTTGCTGGTATTCGGGAGTGAGATCTGAAGATGGTCACTGGTAATCCGAGTGAAATAGGAGGATGGTCATTGGTAATCGGGATTGAGATCTGAGGATGATTACTGGTAACTGGGAGTGAGATTTGAAGATGGTCTCTGGAAATTGTGAATGAAATCTGAGGATGGTCACTAGGAATCGGGAGTGAGATCTGAGGATGATTACTGGTATTCGGGAGTGAGATCTGAGGATGATTATTGGTAATTGGGAGTGAGACCTGAGGTTGGTTACTGGTAACCGGGAGTGAATTCTGAGGATGGTCACTGGTAATCGGGAGTGAGATCTGAGGATGGTCGCTGGTAATCGGGAGTGAATTCTGAGGATGGTCACTGGTAATCGCGAGTGAGATCTGAGGATGGTCACTGGTAATCCGGAGTGAGATCTGAGAATGGTTACTGGTAATCGGGAGTGTGATCTGAGGATGGACACTGGTAATCGGGAGTGAGATCTGAGGATCGTCACTGGTAACTGGGAGTGAGATTTGAAGATGGTTGCTGGTATTCGGTAGTGAGATCTGTAGATGATTACTGGTAATCGGGAGTGAGATCTGAGGATGGTTACTGGTAATTGGGAGTGAGATCTGAGGATGGTCTCTGGAAATTGTGAATGAAATCTGAGGATGGTCACTGGGAATCGGGAGTGAGATCTGAGGATGATTACTGGTATTCGGGAGTGAGATCTGAGGATGATTATTGGTAATTGGGAGTGAGACCTGAGGTTGGTTACTGGTAACCGGGAGAGAAATCTGAGGATGGTCACTGGTAATCGGGAGTGATATCTGAGGATGGTTACTGGTAATTGGGAGTGAGATCTGAGGATGGACACTGGTAATCGGCAGTGAGATCTGAGGATGGTCGCTGGTAATCGGGAGTGAATTCTGAGGATGGTCACTGGTAATCGCGAGTGAGATCTGAGGATGGTCACTGGTAATCCGGAGTGAGATCTGAGGATGGTTACTGGTATTCGGGAGTGAGATCTGAGGATGATTATTGGTAATCCAGAGTGATATCTGAGGATGATTACTGGTAATTGGGAGTGAGATCTGAGGATGGTCACTGGTAATCGGGAGTGAGTTCTGAGGATGGTTACTGGTAATCAGGAGTGAAATCTGAGGATGGTCACTGGTAATCGGGAGTGAGGTCTGAGGATGGTCACTGGTAATCGGGAGTGAGATCTGAAGATGATCACTGGTAATCGGGGGTGAATTCTGAGGATGGCTATTGGTAATCTGGAGTGAGATCTGAGGATGGTTACTGTGAATCGGGAGTGAGATCTGAGGATGGTTACCGCTTTTCGGGAGTGAGATCTGAGGATGGTCACTAGTAATCGGGAGTGAGATCTGAGTATGATTACTGGTATTTGGGAGTGAGATCTGAGGATGGTCGCTGGTAATCGGGAGTGAATTGTGAGGATGGTTGCTGGTAAACCGGAGTGAGTTCTGAGGATGGTCACTGTGAATCGGGAGTGAGACCTGAGGATGGTCGCTGGTAATCGGGAGTGAATTCTGAGGATGGTTGCTGGTCTTCGGGAGAGAGATCTGAAGATGGTCACTGGTAATTGGGAGTGAGATCTGAGGATGGTTACTGGTAAACCGGAGTGAGTTCTGAGGATGGTCACTGTGAATCGGGAGTGAGATCTGAGGATGGTTATTGGTAATCGGGAGTGAGATCTGAGTATGGTCACTGGTAATCGGGAGAGAGATTTGTAGATGGTCACTGGTAATCGGGAGTGAGATCGGAGGATGGTCACTGGTAATTGGGAGTGAGACCTGAGGATGGTCACTGGTAATCGGGAGTGAATTCTGAGGATGGTCACTGGTAATCGGGAGTGAGATCTGAGGATGGTCACTGGTAATCGGGAGTGAATTCTGAGGATGGTAACTGGTAATCGGGAGTGAGATCTGAGTATGGTCACTGGTAATCGGGAGAGAGATTTGTAGATGGTCACTGGTAATCGGCAGTGAGATCTGAGAATGGTCACTGGTAATTGGGAATGAGACCTGAGGATGGTCACTGGTAATCGTGAGTGAATTCTGAGGATGGTCACTGGTAATCGGGAGTGAGATCTGAGGATGGTTACTGGTATTCGGGAGTGAGATCTGAAGATGATTATTGGTAATCCGGAGTGATATCTGAGGATGATTACGGGTAATTGGGAGTGAGTTCTGAGGATGGTCACTGGTAATTGGGAGTGAGATCTGAGGATGGTTACTGGTAAACCGGAGTGAGTTCTGAGGATGGTCACTGGTAATCGGGAGTGAGATCTGAGGATGATTACTGGTAATTGGGAGTGAGACCTGAGGATGGTTACTGGTAATCGGGAGTGAAATCTGAGGATGGTCACTGGTAATCGGGATTGAGATCTGAGGACAGTTACTGGTAATCGGGAGTTTGATCTGAGGATGGTCACCGGTAATAGGGAGTGAGATTTGAAGATGGTCACTGGTAATCGGGAGTGAGATCTGAAGATGGTCACTGGTAATCCGGAGTGAAATCTGAGGATGGTCACTGTTAATCGGGTCTGAGATCTGAGGATGGTTACAGGTATTTGGGAGTGAGATCTGAGGATGGTTACTGGTAATCGCGAGTGAGATCTTAGGATGGTCACTGGTAATCCGGAGTGAGATCTGAGAATGGTTAGTGGTAATCCGGAGTGAGATCTGAGGATGATTATTGGTAATCGGGAGTGAGATCTGAAGATGGTCACTGGTGATCGGGGGTGGATTCTGAGGATGGTTACTGGGAATCGGGAGTGAGATCTGAGATTGTTTGCTGATAATTCGGAGTGAGATCTGAGAATGGTTACTGGTAATCTGGAGTGAGATCTGAGGATGGTTGCTGGTAATCTGGAGTGAGATCTGAGGATGGTTGCTGGTATTCGGGAGTGAGATATGAGGGTGGTCAATGGTAATTGGGAGTGAGATCTGAGGATGGTCACTGGTAATCGGGGGTGAATTCTGAGGGCTGTTACTGGTAATTGGGAGTGAGATCTGAGGATGGTTACCGGCAATCCGGAGTGAAATCTGAGGAAGTTCACTGGTAATCGGGAGTGAGATCTGAGGATGGTCACCGGTAATCGGGAGTGATATCTGAGGATGGTTACTGGTAATTGGGAGTGAGATCTGAGGATGGTTACTGGTAATCCGGAGTGGGATCTGAGGATGGTTACAGGTATTTGGGAGAGAAATATGAGGATGGTCACTGGTAATCCAGAGTGAGATCTGAGGATGGTTACTACTAATCGGGAGTGAGATCTGAGTATGGTTACTGGTAAACCGGAGTGAGTTCTGAAGATGGTCACTGGTAATCGGGGGTGAATTCTGAGGATGGTCACTGGTAATTGGGAGTGGAATCTGAGGATGGTTACTGGTAATCGGTAGTGAGATCTGAGGATGGTCACTGGTAATCGGGAGTGAATTCTGAGAATGGTCACTGGTAATCGGGAGTGAGATCTGAGGATGGTCACTGGTAATCGGGAGTGAGTTCTGAGTATGGTCACTGGTAAACCGGAGTGAGTTCTGAGGATGGTCACTGGTAATTGGGAGTGAGATCTGAGTATGGTTACTGGTAAAGCGGAGTGAGTTCTGAGGATGGTCACTGGTAATTGGGAGTGAGATCTGAGGATGGTTACTGGTAATCGGGAGAGAGATTTGTAGATGGTCACTGGTAATCGGGAGTGAGATCCGAGGATGGTCACTGGTAATTGGGAGTGAGACCTGAGGATGGTTACTGATAATCGGGAGTGAGGTCTGAGGATGGTCACTGGTAATCGGGAGTGAATTCTGAGGATGGTCACTGGTAATCGGGAGTGAGATCTGAGGATGGTTACCGGTAATCGGGAGTGAGATTTGAAGATGGTCACTGGTAATCGGGAGTGAGATCTGAAGATGGTCACTGGTAATTGGGAGTGAGATCTGAGGATGATTATTGGTAATCCGGTGAGATCTGAGAATGGTTACTGGTATTTGGGAGTGAGATCTGAAGATGGTTATTTGTAATCCGGAGAGAGATCTGAGGATGGTTACTGGGAATCGGGAGTGAGATCTGAGATTGTTTGCTGATAATTCGGAGTGAGATCTGAGGATGGTTACTGGTAATCAGGAGCGAATTCTGAGGATGTTTGCTGGTATTCGGGAGTGAGATCTGAAGATGGTCACTGGCAATCGGGTTTGAGATCTGAGGATGGCCACTGGTAATTGGGAGTGAGATCTGAGGATGATTATTGGTAATCCGGAGTGAGATCTGAGGATGGTCACTGGTAACTGGGAGTGAGATTTGAAGATGGTTGCTGGTATTCGGGAGTGAGATCTGTAGATGATTACTGGTAATCGGGAGTGAATTCTGAGAATGGTCACTGGTATTCGGGAGTGAGATCTGAGGATGGTCACTGGTAATCGGGAGTGAGATCTGAAGATGGTCACTGGTAATTGGGAGTGAGATCTGAGGATGATTATTGGTAATCCGGAGTGAGATCTGAGGATGGTCACTGGTAATCGCGAGTGAGATCTGAGGATGGTCACTGGTAATCCGGAGTGAGATCTGAGAATGGTTACTGGTAATTGGGAGTGAGATCTGAGGATGGTTACTGGTAAACCGGAGTGAGTTCTGAGGATGGTCACTGGTAATCGGGAGTGAGATCTGAGGATGGTTACTGGTAATCCGGAGTGAGATCTGAGGATGGTTACAGGTATTTGGGAGTGAAATATGAGGATGATTACTGGTAATCGGGAGTGAGGTCTGAGGATGGTTACTGGTAAACCGGAGTGAGTTCTGAGGATGGTCACTGGTAATTGGGAGTGAGATCTGAGGATGGTTACTGGTAAAGCGGAGTGAGTTCTGAGGATGGTCACTGGTAATTGGGAGTGAGATCTGAGTATGGTCACTGGTAATCGGGAGAGAGATTTGAAGATGGTCACTGGTAATCGGGAGTGAGATCGGAGGATGGTCACTGGTAATTGGGTGTGAGACCTGAGGATGGTTATTGATAATCGGGAGTGAGGTCTGAGGATGGTCACTGGTAATCGGGAGTGAATTCTGAGGATGGTCACTGGTAATCGGGAGTGAGATCTGAGGATGGTTACCGGTAATCGGGAGTGAGATTTGAAGATGGTCACTGGTAATCGGGAGTGAGAGCTGAAGATGGTCACTGGTAATCCGGAGTAAAATCTGAGGATGGTCACTGGCAATCGGGTTTGAGACCTGAGGATGGTTACTGATAATCGGGAGTGAGATCTGAGGATGGAGACCGATATTCGTGAGTGAGATATGAGGGTGGTCAATGGTAATTGGGAGTGAAACCTGAGGATGGTTACTGGTAATTGGGAGTGGAATCTGAAGATGGTCACTGGTAATCCGGAGTGAAATCGGAGGATGGTCACCGGTAATCCGGAGAGAGATCTGAAGATGGTCACTGGTAATCGGGAGTGAGATCTGAGGATGGTTACTGGTAATCCGGAGTGATTTCTGAGGATGGTCACTGGCAATTGGGAGTGAAATCTGAGGATGGTTACTGGTAAACCGGAGTGAGTTCTGAGGATGGTCACTGGTAATCGGGAGTGAGATCTGAGGATGGTTACTGGTAAAGCGGAGTGAGTTCTGAGGATGGTCACTGGTAATCGGGAGTGAATTCTGAGGATGCTCACTGGTAATCGCGAGTGAGATCTGAGGATGGTCACTGGTAATCCGGAGTGAGATCTGAGGATGGTTACTGGCAATCGGGAGTGAGATCTGAGAATGGTTACTGGCAATCGGGAGTGTGATCTGAGGATGGTCACTGGTAATCGGGAGTGAGATCTGAGGATGGTCACTGGTAACTGGGAGTGAGATTTGAAGATGGTTGCTGGTATTCGGGAGTGAGATCTGTAGATGATTACTGGTAATCGGGAGTGAGATCTGAGGATAGTTACTGGTAATTGGGAGTGAGATCTGAGGATGGTCTCTGGAAATTGTGAATGAAATCTGAGGATGGTCACTGGGAATCGGGAGTGAGATCTGAGGATGGTTACCGGTAATCGGGAGTGAGATTTGAAGATGGTCACTGGTAATCGGGAGTGAGATCTGAAGATGGTTACGTAATCAGGAGTGAGATCTGAGGATGGTGACTGGGAATCGGGAGTGAGATCTGAGATTGTTTGCTGATAATTCGGAGTGAGATCTGAGGATGGTTACTGGTAATCAGGAGCGAATTCTGACGATGTTTGCTGGTATTCGGGAGTGAGATCTGAAGATGGTCACTGGTAATCCGAGTGAAATAGGAGGATGGTCATTGGTAATCGGGATTGAGATCTGAGGATGATTACTGGTAACTGGGAGTGAGATTTGAAGATGGTCTCTGGAAATTGTGAATGAAATCTGAGGATGGTCACTAGGAATCGGGAGTGAGATCTGAGGATGATTACTGGTATTCGGGAGTGAGATCTGAGGATGATTATTGGTAATTGGGAGTGAGACCTGAGGTTGGTTACTGGTAACCGGGAGTGAATTCTGAGGATGGTCACTGGTAATCGGGAGTGAGATCTGAGGATGGTCGCTGGTAATCGGGAGTGAATTCTGAGGATGGTCACTGGTAATCGCGAGTGAGATCTGAGGATGGTCACTGGTAATCCGGAGTGAGATCTGAGAATGGTTACTGGTAATCGGGAGTGTGATCTGAGAATGGACACTGGTAATCGCGAGTGAGATCTGAGGATGGTCACTGGTAATCCGGAGTGAGATCTGAGGATGGTTACTGGCAATCGGGAGTGAGATCTGAGAATGGTTACTGGCAATCGGGAGTGTGATCTGAGGATGGTTACAGGTATTTGGGAGAGAAATATGAGGATGGTCACTGGTAATCCAGAGTGAGATCTGAGGATGGTTACTACTAATCGGGAGTGAGATCTGAGTATGGTTACTGGTAAACCGGAGTGAGTTCTGAAGATGGTCACTGGTAATCGGGGGTGAATTCTGAGGATGGTCACTGGTAATTGGGAGTGGAATCTGAGGATGGTTACTGGTAATCGGTAGTGAGATCTGAGGATGGTCACTGGTAATCGGGAGTGAATTCTGAGAATGGTCACTGGTAATCGGGAGTGAGATCTGAGGATGGTCACTGGTAATCGGGAGTGAGTTCTGAGTATGGTCACTGGTAAACCGGAGTGAGTTCTGAGGATGGTCACTGGTAATTGGGAGTGAGATCTGAGTATGGTTACTGGTAAAGCGGAGTGAGTTCTGAGGATGGTCACTGGTAATTGGGAGTGAGATCTGAGGATGGTTACTGGTAATCGGGAGAGAGATTTGTAGATGGTCACTGGTAATCGGGAGTGAGATCGGAGGATGGTCACTGGTAATTGGGAGTGAGACCTGAGGATGGTTACTGATAATCGGGAGTGAGGTCTGAGGATGGTCACTGGTAATCGGGAGTGAATTCTGAGGATGGTCACTGGTAATCGGGAGTGAGATCTGAGGATGGTTACCGGTAATCGGGAGTGAGATTTGAAGATGGTCACTGGTAATCGGGAGTGAGATCTGAAGATGGTCACTGGTAATTGGGAGTGAGATCTGAGGATGATTATTGGTAATCCGGTGAGATCTGAGAATGGTTACTGGTATTTGGGAGTGAGATCTGAAGATGGTTATTTGTAATCCGGAGAGAGATCTGAGGATGGTTACTGGGAATCGGGAGTGAGATCTGAGATTGTTTGCTGATAATTCGGAGTGAGATCTGAGGATGGTTACTGGTAATCAGGAGCGAATTCTGAGGATGTTTGCTGGTATTCGGGAGTGAGATCTGAAGATGGTCACTGGCAATCGGGTTTGAGATCTGAGGATGGCCACTGGTAATTGGGAGTGAGATCTGAGGATGATTATTGGTAATCCGGAGTGAGATCTGAGGATGGTCACTGGTAACTGGGAGTGAGATTTGAAGATGGTTGCTGGTATTCGGGAGTGAGATCTGTAGATGATTACTGGTAATCGGGAGTGAATTCTGAGAATGGTCACTGGTATTCGGGAGTGAGATCTGAGGATGGTCACTGGTAATCGGGAGTGAGATCTGAAGATGGTCACTGGTAATTGGGAGTGAGATCTGAGGATGATTATTGGTAATCCGGAGTGAGATCTGAGGATGGTCACTGGTAATCGCGAGTGAGATCTGAGGATGGTCACTGGTAATCCGGAGTGAGATCTGAGAATGGTTACTGGTAATTGGGAGTGAGATCTGAGGATGGTTACTGGTAAACCGGAGTGAGTTCTGAGGATGGTCACTGGTAATCGGGAGTGAGATCTGAGGATGGTTACTGGTAATCCGGAGTGAGATCTGAGGATGGTTACAGGTATTTGGGAGTGAAATATGAGGATGATTACTGGTAATCGGGAGTGAGGTCTGAGGATGGTTACTGGTAAACCGGAGTGAGTTCTGAGGATGGTCACTGGTAATTGGGAGTGAGATCTGAGGATGGTTACTGGTAAAGCGGAGTGAGTTCTGAGGATGGTCACTGGTAATTGGGAGTGAGATCTGAGGATGGTTACTGGTAAACAGGAGTGAGTTCTGAGGATGGTCACTGGTAATCGGGAGTGAGATCTGAGTATGGTCACTGGTAATCGGGAGAGAGATTTGAAGATGGTCACTGGTAATCGGGAGTGAGATCGGAGGATGGTCACTGGTAATTGGGTGTGAGACCTGAGGATGGTTATTGATAATCGGGAGTGAGGTCTGAGGATGGTCACTGGTAATCGGGAGTGAATTCTGAGGATGGTCACTGGTAATCGGGAGTGAGATCTGAGGATGGTTACCGGTAATCGGGAGTGAGATTTGAAGATGGTCACTGGTAATCGGGAGTGAGAGCTGAAGATGGTCACTGGTAATCCGGAGTAAAATCTGAGGATGGTCACTGGCAATCGGGTTTGAGACCTGAGGATGGTTACTGATAATCGGGAGTGAGATCTGAGGATGGAGACCGATATTCGTGAGTGAGATATGAGGGTGGTCAATGGTAATTGGGAGTGAAACCTGAGGATGGTTACTGGTAATTGGGAGTGGAATCTGAAGATGGTCACTGGTAATCCGGAGTGAAATCGGAGGATGGTCACCGGTAATCCGGAGAGAGATCTGAAGATGGTCACTGGTAATCGGGAGTGAGATCTGAGGATGGTTACTGGTAATCCGGAGTGATTTCTGAGGATGGTCACTGGCAATTGGGAGTGAAATCTGAGGATGGTTACTGGTAAACCGGAGTGAGTTCTGAGGATGGTCACTGGTAATCGGGAGTGAGATCTGAGGATGGTTACTGGTAAAGCGGAGTGAGTTCTGAGGATGGTCACTGGTAATCGGGAGTGAATTCTGAGGATGCTCACTGGTAATCGCGAGTGAGATCTGAGGATGGTCACTGGTAATCCGGAGTGAGATCTGAGGATGGTTACTGGCAATCGGGAGTGAATTCTGAGGATGGTTACTGGCAATCGGGAGTGTGATCTGAGGATGGTCACTGGTAATCGGGAGTGAGATCTGAGGATGGTCACTGGTAACTGGGAGTGAGATTTGAAGATGGTTGCTGGTATTCGGGAGTGAGATCTGTAGATGATTACTGGTAATCGGGAGTGAGATCTGAGGATAGTTACTGGTAATTGGGAGTGAGATCTGAGGATGGTCTCTGGAAATTGTGAATGAAATCTGAGGATGGTCACTGGGAATCGGGAGTGAGATCTGAGGATGGTTACCGGTAATCGGGAGTGAGATTTGAAGATGGTCACTGGTAATCGGGAGTGAGATCTGAAGATGGTTACGTAATCAGGAGTGAGATCTGAGGATGGTGACTGGGAATCGGGAGTGAGATCTGAGATTGTTTGCTGATAATTCGGAGTGAGATCTGAGGATGGTTACTGGTAATCAGGAGCGAATTCTGAGGATGTTTGCTGGTATTCGGGAGTGAGATCTGAAGATGGTCACTGGTAATCCGAGTGAAATAGGAGGATGGTCATTGGTAATCGGGATTGAGATCTGAGGATGATTACTGGTAACTGGGAGTGAGATTTGAAGATGGTCTCTGGAAATTGTGAATGAAATCTGAGGATGGTCACTAGGAATCGGGAGTGAGATCTGAGGATGATTACTGGTATTCGGGAGTGAGATCTGAGGATGATTATTGGTAATTGGGAGTGAGACCTGAGGTTGGTTACTGGTAACCGGGAGTGAATTCTGAGGATGGTCACTGGTAATCGGGAGTGAGATCTGAGGATGGTCGCTGGTAATCGGGAGTGAATTCTGAGGATGGTCACTGGTAATCGCGAGTGAGATCTGAGGATGGTCACTGGTAATCCGGAGTGAGATCTGAGAATGGTTACTGGTAATCGGGAGTGTGATCTGAGAATGGACACTGGTAATCGCGAGTGAGATCTGAGGATGGTCACTGGTAATCCGGAGTGAGATCTGAGGATGGTTACTGGCAATCGGGAGTGAGATCTGAGAATGGTTACTGGCAATCGGGAGTGTGATCTGAGGATGGTCACTGGTAATCGGGAGTGAGATCTGAGGATGGTCACTGGTAACTGGGAGTGAGATTTGAAGATGGTTGCTGGTATTCGGGAGTGAGATCTGTAGATGATTACTGGTAATCGGGAGTGAGATCTGAGGATAGTTACTGGTAATTGGGAGTGAGATCTGAGGATGGTCTCTGGAAATTGTGAATGAAATCTGAGGATGGTCACTGGGAATCGGGAGTGAGATCTGAGTATGGTTACCGGTAATCGGGAGTGAGATTTGAAGATGGTCACTGGTAATCGGGAGTGAGATCTGAAGATGGTTACGTAATCAGGAGTGAGATCTGAGGATGGTGACTGGGAATCGGGAGTGAGATCTGAGATTGTTTGCTGATAATTCGGAGTGAGATCTGAGGATGGTTACTGGTAATCAGGAGCGAATTCTGAGGATGTTTGCTGGTATTCGGGAGTGAGATCTGAAGATGGTCACTGGTAATCCGAGTGAAATAGGAGGATGGTCATTGGTAATCGGGATTGAGATCTGAGGATGATTACTGGTAACTGGGAGTGAGATTTGAAGATGGTCTCTGGAAATTGTGAATGAAATCTGAGGATGGTCACTAGGAATCGGGAGTGAGATCTGAGGATGATTACTGGTATTCGGGAGTGAGATCTGAGGATGATTATTGGTAATTGGGAGTGAGACCTGAGGTTGGTTACTGGTAACCGGGAGTGAATTCTGAGGATGGTCACTGGTAATCGGGAGTGAGATCTGAGGATGGTCGCTGGTAATCGGGAGTGAATTCTGAGGATGGTCACTGGTAATCGCGAGTGAGATCTGAGGATGGTCACTGGTAATCCGGAGTGAGATCTGACAATGGTTACTGGTAATCGGGAGTGTGATCTGAGAATGGACACTGGTAATCGGGAGTGAGATCTGAGGATCGTCACTGGTAACTGGGAGTGAGATTTGAAGATGGTTGCTGGTATTCGGGAGTGAGATCTGTAGATGATTACTGGTAATCGGGAGTGAGATCTGAGGATGGTTACTGGTAATTGGGAGTGAGATCTGAGGATGGTCTCTGGAAATTGTGAATGAAATCTGAGGATGGTCACTGGGAATCGGGAGTGAGATCTGAGGATGATTACTGGTATTCGGGAGTGAGATCTGAGGATGATTATTGGTAATTGGGAGTGAGACCTGAGGTTGGTTACTGGTAACCGGGAGTGAAATCTGAGGATGGTCACTGGTAATCGGGAGTGATATCTGAGGATGGTTACTGGTAATTGGGAGTGAGATCTGAGGATGGTCACTGGTAATCGGGAGTGAGATCTGAGGATGGTCGCTGGTAATCGGGAGTGAATTCTGAGGATGGTCACTGGTAATCGCGAGTGAGATCTGAGGATGGTCACTGGGAATCCGGAGTGAGATCTGAGGATGGTTACTGGTATTCGGGAGTGAGATCTGAGGATGATTATTGGTAATCCGGAGTGATATCTGAGGATGATTACTGGTAATTGGGAGTGAGATCTGAGGATGGTCACTGGTAATCGGGAGTGAGTTCTGAGGATGGTTACTGGTAATCAGGAGTGAAATCTGAGGATGGTCACTGGTAATCGGGAGTGAGGTCTGAGGATGGTCACTGGTAATCGGCAGTGAGATCTGAAGATGATCACTGGTAATCGGGGGTGAATTCTGAGGATGGCTATTGGTAATCTGGAGTGAGATCTGAGGATGGTTACTGTGAATCGGGAGTGAGATCTGAGGACGGTTACCGCTTTTCGGGAGTGAGATCTGAGGATGGTCACTAGTAATCGGGAGTGAGATCTGAGTATGATTACTGGTATTTGGGAGTGAGATCTGAGGATGGTCGCTGGTAATCGGGAGTGAATTGTGTGGATGGTTGCTGGTAAACCGGAGTGAGTTCTGAGGATGGTCACTGTGAATCGGGAGTGAGACCTGAGGATGGTCGCTGGTAATCGGGAGTGAATTCTGAGGATGGTTGCTGGTCTTCGGGAGAGAGATCTGAAGATGGTCACTGGTAATTGGGAGTGAGATCTGAGGATGGTTACTGGTAAACCGGAGTGAGTTCTGAGGATGGTCACTGTGAATCGGGAGTGAGATCTGAGGATGGTTATTGGTAATCGGGAGTGAGATCTGAGTATGGTCACTGGTAATCGGGAGAGAGATTTGTAGATGGTCACTGGTAATCGGGAGTGAGATCGGAGGATGGTCACTGGTAATTGGGAGTGAGACCTGAGGATGGTCACTGGTAATCGGGAGTGAACTCTGAGGATGGTCACTGGTAATCGGGTGTGAGATCTGAGGATGGTCACTGGTAATCGGGAGTGAATTCTGAGGATGGTAACTGGTAATCGGGAGTGAGATCTGAGTATGGTCACTGGTAATAGGGAGAGAGATTTGTAGATGGTCACTGGTAATCGGCAGTGAGATCTGAGAATGGTCACTGGTAATTGGGAATGAGACCTGAGGATGGTCACTGGTAATCGTGAGTGAATTCTGAGGATGGTCACTGGTAATCGGGAGTGAGATCTGAGGATGGTTACTGGTATTCGGGAGTGAGATCTGAAGATGATTATTGGTAATCCGGAGTGATATCTGAGGATGATTACGGGTAATTGGGAGTGAGTTCTGAGGATGGTCACTGGTAATTGGGAGTGAGATCTGAGGATGGTTACTGGTAAACCGGAGTGAGTTCTGAGGATGGTCACTGGTAATCGGGAGTGAGATCTGAGGATGATTACTGGTAATTGGGAGTGAGACCTGAGGATGGTTACTGGTAATCGGGAGTGAAATCTGAGGATGGTCACTGGTAATCGGGATTGAGATCTGAGGACAGTTACTGGTAATCGGGAGTTTGATCTGAGGATGGTCACCGGTAATAGGGAGTGAGATTTGAAGATGGTCACTGGTAATCGGGAGTGAGATCTGAAGATGGTCACTGGTAATCCGGAGTGAAATCTGAGGATGGTCACTGTTAATCGGGTCTGAGATCTGAGGATGGTTACAGGTATTTGGGAGTGAGATCTGAGGATGGTTACTGGTAATCGCGAGTGAGATCATAGGATGGTCACTGGTAATCCGGAGTGAGATCTGAGAATGGTTAGTGGTAATCCGGAGTGAGATCTGAGGATGATTATTGGTAATCGGGAGTGAGATCTGAAGATGGTCACTGGTGATCGGGGGTGGATTCTGAGGATGGTTACTGGGAATCTGGAGTGAGATATGAGATTGTTTGCTGATAATTCGGAGTGAGATCTGAGAATGGTTACTGGTAATCCGGAGTGAGATCTGAGGATGGTTGCTGGTAATCTGGAGTGAGATCTGAGGATGGTTGCTGGAATTCGGGAGTGAGATATGAGGGTGGTCAATGGTAATTGGGAGTGAGATCTGAGGATGGTGACTGGTAATCGGGGGTGAATTCTGAGGGCTGTTACTGGTAATTGGGAGTGAGATCTGAGGATGGTTACCGGCAATCCGGAGTGAAATCTGAGGAAGTTCACTGGTAATCGGGAGTGAGATCTGAGGATGGTCACCGGTAATCGGGAGTGATATCTGAGGATGGTTACTGGTAATTGGGAGTGAGATCTGAGGATGTTTACTGGTAATCCGGAGTGGGATCTGAGGATGGTTACAGGTATTTGGGAGAGAAATATGAGGATGGTCACTGGTAATCCAGAGTGAGATCTGAGGATGGTTACTACTAATCGGGAGTGAGATCTGAGTATGGTTACTAGTAAACCGGAGTGAGTTCTGAAGATGGTCACTGGTAATCGGGGGTGAATTCTGAGGATGATCACTGGTAATTGGGAGTGGAATCTGAGGATGGTTACTGGTAATCGGTAGTGAGATCTGAGGATGGTCACTGGTAATCGGGAGTGAATTCTGAGAATGGTCACTGGTAATCGGGAGTGAGATCTGAGGATGGTCACTGGTAATCGGGAGTGAGTTCTGAGGATGGTCACTGGTAAACCGGAGTGAGTTCTGAGGATGGTCACTGGTGATTGGGAGTGAGATCTGAGTATGGTTACTGGTAAAGCGGAGTGAGTTCTGAGGATGGTCACTGGTAATTGGGAGTGAGATCTGAGGATGGTTACTGGTAATCGGGAGAGAGATTTGTAGATGGTCACTGGTAATCGGGAGTGAGATCGGAGGATGGTCACTGGTAATTGGGAGTGAGACCTGAGGATGGTTACTGATAATCGGGAGTGAGGTCTGAGGATGGTCACTGGTAATCGGGAGTGAGATCTGAGGATGGTCGCTGGTAATCGGGAGTGAATTCTGAGGATGGTCACTGGTAATCGCGAGTGAGATCTGAGGATGGTCACTGGTAATCCGGAGTGAGATCTGAGAATGGTTACTGGTAATCGGGAGTGTGATCTGAGGATGGACACTGGTAATCGGGAGTGAGATCTGAGGATCGTCACTGGTAACTGGGAGTGAGATTTGAAGATGGTTGCTGGTATTCGGGAGTGAGATCTGTAGATGATTACTGGTAATCGGGAGTGAGATCTGAGGATGGTTACTGGTAATTGGGAGTGAGATCTGAGGATGGTCTCTGGAAATTGTGAATGAAATCTGAGGATGGTCACTGGGAATCGGGAGTGAGATCTGAGGATGATTACTGGTATTCGGGAGTGAGATCTGAGGATGATTATTGGTAATTGGGAGTGAGATCTGAGGTTGGTTACTGGTAACCGGGAGTGAAATCTGAGGATGGTCACTGGTAATCGGGAGTGATATCTGAGGATGGTTACTGGTAATTGGGAGTGAGATCTGAGGATGGTCGCTGGTAATCGGGAGTGAATTCTGAGGATGGTCACTGGTAATCGCGAGTGAGATCTGAGGATGGTCACTGGTAATCCGGAGTGAGATCTGAGGATGGTTACTGGTATTCGGGAGTGAGATCTGAGGATGATTATTGGTAATCCGGAGTGATATCTGAGGATGATTACTGGTAATTGGGAGTGAGATCTGAGGATGGTCACTGGTAATCGGGAGTGAGTTCTGAGGATGGTTACTGGTAATCAGGAGTGAAATCTGAGGATGGTCACTGGTAATCGGGAGTGAGGTCTGAGGATGGTCACTGGTAATCGGGAGTGAGATCTGAAGATGATCACTGGTAATCGGGGGTGAATTCTGAGGATGGCTATTGGTAATCTGGAGTGAGATCTGAGGATGGTTACTGTGAATCGGGAGTGAGATCTGAGGATGGTTACCGCTTTTCGGGAGTGAGATCTGAGGATGGTCACTAGTAATCGGGAGTGAGATCTGAGTATGATTACTGGTATTTGGGAGTGAGATCTGAGGATGGTCGCTGGTAATCGGGAGTGAATTGTGAGGATGGTTGCTGGTAAACCGGAGTGAGTTCTGAGGATGGTCACTGTGAATCGGGAGTGAGACCTGAGGATGGTCGCTGGTAATCGGGAGTGAATTCTGAGGATGGTTGCTGGTCTTCGGGAGAGAGATCTGAAGATGGTCACTGGTAATTGGGAGTGAGATCTGAGGATGGTTACTGGTAAACCGGAGTGAGTTCTGAGGATGGTCACTGTGAATCGGGAGTGAGATCTGAGGATGGTTATTGGTAATCGGGAGTGAGATCTGAGTATGGTCACTGGTAATCGGGAGAGAGATTTGTAGATGGTCACTGGTAATCGGGAGTGAGATCGGAGGATGGTCACTGGTAATTGGGAGTGAGACCTGAGGATGGTCACTGGTAATCGGGAGTGAATTCTGAGGATGGTTACTGGTAATCGGGAGTGAGATCTGAGGATGGTCACTGGTAATCGGGAGTGAATTCTGAGGATGGTAACTGGTAATCGGGAGTGAGATCTGAGTATGGTCACTGGTAATCGGGAGAGAGATTTGTAGATGGTCACTGGTAATCGGCAGTGAGATCTGAGAATGGTCACTGGTAATTGGGAATGAGACCTGAGGATGGTCACTGGTAATCGTGAGTGAATTCTGAGGATGGTCACTGGTAATCGGGAGTGAGATCTGAGGATGGTTACTGGTATTCGGGAGTGAGATCTGAAGATGATTATTGGTAATCCGGAGTGATATCTGAGGATGATTACGGGTAATTGGGAGTGAGTTCTGAGGATGGTCACTGGTAATTGGGAGTGAGATCTGAGGATGGTTACTGGTAAACCGGAGTGAGTTCTGAGGATGGTCACTGGTAATCGGGAGTGAGATCTGAGGATGATTACTGGTAATTGGGAGTGAGACCTGAGGACGGTTACTGGTAATCGGGAGTGAAATCTGAGGATGGTCACTGGTAATCGGGATTGAGATCTGAGGACAGTTACTGGTAATCGGGAGTTTGATCTGAGGATGGTCACCGGTAATAGGGAGTGAGATTTGAAGATGGTCACTGGTAATCGGGAGTGAGATCTGAAGATGGTCACTGGTAATCCGGAGTGAAATCTGAGGATGGTCACTGTTAATCGGGTCTGAGATCTGAGGATGGTTACAGGTATTTGGGAGTGAGATCTGAGGATGGTTACTGGTAATCGCGAGTGAGATCTTAGGATGGTCACTGGTAATCCGGAGTGAGATCTGAGAATGGTTAGTGGTAATCCGGAGTGAGATCTGAGGATGATTATTGGTAATCGGGAGTGAGATCTGAAGATGGTCACTGGTGATCGGGGGTGGATTCTGAGGATGGTTACTGGGAATCGGGAGTGAGATCTGAGATTGTTTGCTGATAATTCGGAGTGAGATCTGAGAATGGTTACTGGTAATCCGGAGTGAGATCTGAGGATGGTTGCTGGTAATCTGGAGTGAGATCTGAGGATGGTTGCTGGTATTCGGGAGTGAGATATGAGGGTGGTCAATGGTAATTGGGAGTGAGATCTGAGGATGGTTACTGGTAATCGGGGGTGAATTCTGAGGGCTGTTACTGGTAATTGGGAGTGAGATCTGAGGATGGTTACCGGCAATCCGGAGTGAAATCTGAGGAAGTTCACTGGTAATCGGGAGTGAGATCTGAGGATGGTCACCGGTAATCGGGAGTGATATCTGAGGATGGTTACTGGTAATTGGGAGTGAGATCTGAGGATGGTTACTGGTAATCCGGAGTGGGATCTGAGGATGGTTACAGGTATTTGGGAGAGAAATATGAGGATGGTCACTGGTAATCCAGAGTGAGATCTGAGGATGGTTACTACTAATCGGGAGTGAGATCTGAGTATGGTTACTGGTAAACCGGAGTGAGTTCTGAAGATGGTCACTGGTAATCGGGGGTGAATTCTGAGGATGGTCACTGGTAATTGGGAGTGGAATCTGAGGATGGTTACTGGTAATCGGGAGAGAGATTTGTAGATGGTCACTATTAATCGGGAGTGAGATCGGAGGATAGTCACTGGTAATTGGGAGTGAGACCTGAGGATGGTTACTGATAATCGGGAGTGAGGTCTGAGGATGGTCACTGGTAATCGGGAGTGAATTCTGAGGATGGTCACTGGTAATCGGGAGTGAGATCTGAGGATGGTTACCGGTAATCGGGAGTGAGATTTGAAGATGGTCACTGGTAATCGGGAGTGAGATCTGAAGATGGTCACTGGTAATCCGGAGTAAAATCTGAGGATGTTCACTGGCAATCGGGTTTGAGATCTGAGGATGGCCACTGGTAATTGGGAGTGAGATCTGAGGATGATTATTGGTAATCCGGAGTGAGATCTGAGGATGGTCACTGGTAACTGGGAGTGAGATTTGAAGATGGTTGCTGGTATTCGGGAGTGAGATCTGTAGATGATTACTGGTAATCGGGAGTGAATTCTGAGAATGGTCACTGGTATTCGGGAGTGAGATCTGAGGATGGTCACTGGTAATCGGGAGTGAGATCTGAAGATGGTCACTGGTAATTGGGAGTGAGATCTGAGGATGATTATTGGTAATCCGGAGTGAGATCTGAGGATTGTCACTGGTAATCGCGAGTGAGATCTGAGGATGGTCACTGGTAATCCGGAGTGAGATCTGAGAATGGTTACTGGTAATTGGGAGTGAGATCTGAGGATGGTTACTGGTAAACCGGAGTGAGTTCTGAGGATGGTCACTGGTAATCGTGAGTGAGATCTGAGGATGGTTACTGGTAATCCGGAGTGAGATCTGAGGATGGTTACAGGTATTTGGGAGTGAAATATGAGGATGATTACTGGTAATCGGGCGTGAGGTCTGAGGATGGTTACTGGTAAACCGGAGTGAGTTCTGAGGATGGTCACTGGTAATTGGGAGTGAGATCTGAGGATGGTTACTGGTAAAGCGGAGTGAGTTCTGAGGATGGTCACTGGTAATTGGGAGTGAGATCTGAGGATGGTTACTGGTAAACAGGAGTGAGTTCTGAGGATGGTCACTGGTAATCGGGAGTGAGATCTGAGTATGGTCACTGGTAATCGGGAGAGAGATTTGAAGATGGTCACTGGTAATCGGGAGTGAGATCGGAGGATGGTCACTGGTAATTGGGTGTGAGACCTGAGGATGGTTATTGATAATCGGGAGTGAGTTCTGAGGATGGTCACTGTTAATCGGGAGTGAATTCTGAGGATGGTCACTGGTAATCGGGAGTGAGATCTGAGGATGGTTACCGGTAATCGGGAGTGAGATTTGAAGATGGTCACTGGTAATCGGGAGTGAGAGCTGAAGATGGTCACTGGTAATCCGGAGTAAAATCTGAGGATGGTCACTGGCAATCGGGTTTGAGACCTGAGGATGGTTACTGATAATCGGGAGTGAGATCTGAGGATGGAGTCTGGTATTCGTGAGTGAGATATGAGGGTGGTCAATGGTAATTGGGAGTGAAACCTGAGGATGGTTACTGGTAATTGGGAGTGGAATCTGAAGATGGTCACTGGTAATCCGGAGTGAAATCGGAGGATGGTCACCGGTAATCCGGAGAGAGATCTGAAGATGGTCACTGGTAATCGGGAGTGAGATCTGAGGATGGTTACTGGTAATCCGGAGTGATTTCTGAGGATGGTCACTGGCAATTGGGAGTGAGATCTGAGGATGGTTACTGGTAAACCGGAGTGAGTTCTGAGGATGGTCACTGGTATTCGGGAGTGAGATCTGAGGATGGTTACTGTTAAAGCGGAGTGAGTTCTGAGGATGGTCACTGGTAATCGGGAGTGAGATCTGAGGATGGTCGCTGGTAATCGGGAGTGAATTCTGAGGATGCTCACTGGTAATCGCCAGTGAGATCTGAGGATGGTCACTGGTAATCGGGAGTGTGATCTGAGGATGGTCACTGGTAATCGGGAGTGTGATCTGAGGATGGTCACTGGTAATCGGGAGTGAGATCTGAGGATGGTCACTGGTAACTGGGAGTGAGATTTGAAGATGGTTGCTGGTATTCGGGAGTGAGATCTGTAGATGATTACTGGTAATCGGGAGTGAGATCTGAGGATAGTTACTGGTAATTGGGAGTGAGATCTGAGGATGGTCTCTGGAAATTGTGAATGAAATCTGAGGATGGTCACTGGGAATCGGGAGTGAGATCTGAGGATGGTTACCGGTAATCGGGAGTGAGATTTGAAGATGGTCACTGGTAATCGGGAGTGAGATCTGAAGATGGTTACGTAATCAGGAGTGAGATCTGAGGATGGTGACTGGGAATCGGGAGTGAGATCTGAGATTGTTTGCTGATAATTCGGAGTGAGATCTGAGGATGGTTACTGGTAATCAGGAGCGAATTCTGAGGATGTTTGCTGGTATTCGGGAGTGAGATCTGAAGATGGTCACTGGTAATCCGAGTGAAATAGGAGGATGGTCATTGGTAATCGGGATTGAGATCTGAGGATGATTACTGGTAACTGGGAGTGAGATTTGAAGATGGTCTCTGGAAATTGTGAATGAAATCTGAGGATGGTCACTAGGAATCGGGAGTGAGATCTGAGGATGATTACTGGTATTCGGGAGTGAGATCTGAGGATGATTATTGGTAATTGGGAGTGAGACCTGAGGTTGGTTACTGGTAACCGGGAGTGAATTCTGAGGATGGTCACTGGTAATCGGGAGTGAGATCTGAGGATGGTCGCTGGTAATCGGGAGTGAATTCTGAGGATGGTCACTGGTAATCGCGAGTGAGATCTGAGGATGGTCACTGGTAATCCGGAGTGAGATCTGAGAATGGTTACTGGTAATCGGGAGTGTGATCTGAGGATGGACACTGGTAATCGGGAGTGAGATCTGAGGATCGTCACTGGTAACTGGGAGTGAGATTTGAAGATGGTTGCTGGTATTCGGTAGTGAGATCTGTAGATGATTACTGGTAATCGGGAGTGAGATCTGAGGATGGTCACTGGTAACTGGGAGTGAGATTTGAAGATGGTTGCTGGTATTCGGGAGTGAGATCTGTAGATGATTACTGGTAATCGGGAGTGAGATCTGAGGATAGTTACTGGTAATTGGGAGTGAGATCTGAGGATGGTCTCTGGAAATTGTGAATGAAATCTGAGGATGGTCACTGGGAATCGGGAGTGAGATCTGAGGATGGTTACCGGTAATCGGGAGTGAGATTTGAAGATGGTCACTGGTAATCGGGAGTGAGATCTGAAGATGGTTACGTAATCAGGAGTGAGATCTGAGGATGGTGACTGGGAATCGGGAGTGAGATCTGAGATTGTTTGCTGATAATTCGGAGTGAGATCTGAGGATGGTTACTGGTAATCAGGAGCGAATTCTGAGGATGTTTGCTGGTATTCGGGAGTGAGATCTGAAGATGGTCACTGGTAATCCGAGTGAAATAGGAGGATGGTCATTGGTAATCGGGATTGAGATCTGAGGATGATTACTGGTAACTGGGAGTGAGATTTGAAGATGGTCTCTGGAAATTGTGAATGAAATCTGAGGATGGTCACTAGGAATCGGGAGTGAGATCTGAGGATGATTACTGGTATTCGGGAGTGAGATCTGAGGATGATTATTGGTAATTGGGAGTGAGACCTGAGGTTGGTTACTGGAAACCGGGAGTGAATTCTGAGGATGGTCACTGGTAATCGGGAGTGAGATCTGAGGATGGTCGCTGGTAATCGGGAGTGAATTCTGAGGATGGTCACTGGTAATCGCGAGTGAGATCTGAGGATGGTCACTGGTAATCCGGAGTGAGATCTGAGAATGGTTACTGGTAATCGGGAGTGTGATCTGAGAATGGACACTGGTAATCGGGAGTGAGATCTGAGGATCGTCACTGGTAACTGGGAGTGAGATTTGAAGATGGTTGCTGGTATTCGGGAGTGAGATCTGTAGATGATTACTGGTAATCGGGAGTGAGATCTGAGGATGGTTACTGGTAATTGGGAGTGAGATCTGAGGATGGTCTCTGGAAATTGTGAATGAAATCTGAGGATGGTCACTGGGAATCGGGAGTGAGATCTGAGGATGATTACTGGTATTCGGGAGTGAGATCTGAGGATGATTATTGGTAATTGGGAGTGAGACCTGAGGTTGGTTACTGGTAACCGGGAGTGAAATCTGAGGATGGTCACTGGTAATCGGGAGTGATATCTGAGGATGGTTACTGGTAATTGGGAGTGAGATCTGAGTATGGTCACTGGTAATCGGGAGTGAGATCTGAGGATGGTCGCTGGTAATCGGGAGTGAATTCTGAGGATGGTCACTGGTAATCGCGAGTGAGATCTGAGGATGGTCACTGGTAATCCGGAGTGAGATCTGAGGATGGTTACTGGTATTCGGGAGTGAGATCTGAGGATGATTATTGGTAATCCGGAGTGATATCTGAGGATGATTACTGGTAATTGGGAGTGAGATCTGAGGATGGTCACTGGTAATCGGGAGTGAGTTCTGAGGATGGTTACTGGTAATCAGGAGTGAAATCTGAGGATGGTCACTGGTAATCGGGAGTGAGGTCTGAGGATGGTCACTGGTAATCGGCAGTGAGATCTGAAGATGATCACTGGTAATCGGGGGTGAATTCTGAGGATGGCTATTGGTAATCTGGAGTGAGATCTGAGGATGGTTACTGTGAATCGGGAGTGAGATCTGAGGATGGTTACCGCTTTTCGGGAGTGAGATCTGAGGATGGTCACTAGTAATCGGGAGTGAGATCTGAGTATGATTACTGGTATTTGGGAGTGAGATCTGAGGATGGTCGCTGGTAATCGGGAGTGAGATCTGAGGATGGTTACTGGTAAACCGGAGTGAGTTCTGAGGATGGTCACTGTGAATCGGGAGTGAGATCTGAGGATGGTTATTGGTAATCGGGAGTGAGATCTGAGTATGGTCACTGGTAATCGGGAGAGAGATTTGTAGATGGTCACTGGTAATCGGGAGTGAGATCGGAGGATGGTCACTGGTTATTGGGAGTGAGACCTGAGGATGGTCACTGGTAATCGGGAGTGAATTCTGAGGATGGTCACTGGTAATCGGGAGTGAGATCTGAGGATGGTCACTGGTAATCGGGAGTGAATTCTGAGGATGGTAACTGGTAATCGGGAGTGAGATCTGAGTATGGTCACTGGTAATCGGGAGAGAGATTTGTAGATGGTCACTGGTAATCGGCAGTGAGATCTGAGAATGGTCACTGGTAATTGGGAGTGAGATCTGAGGATGGTTACTGGTAATCCGGAGTGGGATCTGAGGATGGTTACAGGTATTTGGGAGAGAAATATGAGGATGGTCACTGGTAATCCAGAGTGAGATCTGAGGATGGTTACTACTAATCGGGAGTGAGATCTGAGTATGGTTACTGGTAAACCGGAGTGAGTTCTGAAGATGGTCACTGGTAATCGGGGGTGAATTCTGAGGATGGTCACTGGTAATTGGGAGTGGAATCTGAGGATGGTTACTGGTAATCGGTAGTGAGATCTGAGGATGGTCACTGGTAATCGGGAGTGAATTCTGAGAATGGTCACTGGTAATCGGGAGTGAGATCTGAGGATGGTCACTGGTAATCGGGAGTGAGTTCTGAGTATGGTCACTGGTAAACCGGAGTGAGTTCTGAGGATGGTCACTGGTAATTGGGAGTGAGATCTGAGTATGGTTACTGGTAAAGCGGAGTGAGTTCTGAGGATGGTCACTGGTAATTGGGAGTGAGATCTGAGGATGGTTACTGGTAATCGGGAGAGAGATTTGTAGATGGTCACTGTTAATCGGGAGTGAGATCGGAGGATAGTCACTGGTAATTGGGAGTGAGACCTGAGGATGGTTACTGATAATCGGGAGTGAGGTCTGAGGATGGTCACTGGTAATCGGGAGTGAATTCTGAGGATGGTCACTGGTAATCGGGAGTGAGATCTGAGGATGGTTACCGGTAATCGGGAGTGAGATTTGAAGATGGTCACTGGTAATCGGGAGTGAGATCTGAAGATGGTCACTGGTAATCCGGAGTAAAATCTGAGGATGTTCACTGGCAATCGGGTTTGAGATCTGAGGATGGCCACTGGTAATTGGGAGTGAGATCTGAGGATGATTATTGGTAATCCGGAGTGAGATCTGAGGATGGTCACTGGTAACTGGGAGTGAGATTTGAAGATGGTTGCTGGTATTCGGGAGTGAGATCTGTAGATGATTACTGGTAATCGGGAGTGAATTCTGAGAATGGGCACTGGTATTCGGGAGTGAGATCTGAGGATGGTCACTGGTAATCGGGAGTGAGATCTGAAGATGGTCACTGGTAATTGGGAGTGAGATCTGAGGATGATTATTGGTAATCCGGAGTGAGATCTGAGGATGGTCACTGGTAATCGCGAGTGAGATCTGAGGATGGTCACTGGTAATCCGGAGTGAGATCTGAGAATGGTTACTGGTAATTGGGAGTGAGATCTGAGGATGGTTACTGGTAAACCGGAGTGAGTTCTGAGGATGGTCACTGGTAATCGTGAGTGAGATCTGAGGATGGTTACTGGTAATCCGGAGTGAGATCTGAGGATGGTTACAGGTATTTGGGAGTGAAATATGAGGATGATTACTGGTAATCGGGCGTGAGGTCTGAGGATGGTTACTGGTAAACCGGAGTGAGTTCTGAGGATGGTCACTGGTAATTGGGAGTGAGATCTGAGGATGGTTACTGGTAAAGCGGAGTGAGTTCTGAGGATGGTCACTGGTAATTGGGAGTGAGATCTGAGGATGGTTACTGGTAAACAGGAGTGAGTTCTGAGGATGGTCACTGGTAATCGGGAGTGAGATCTGAGTATGGTCACTGGTAATCGGGAGAGAGATTTGAAGATGGTCACTGGTAATCGGGAGTGAATTCTGAGGATGGTCACTGGTAATCGGGAGTGAGATCTGAGGATGGTTACCGGTAATCGGGAGTGAGATTTGAAGATGGTCACTGGTAATCGGGAGTGAGAGCTGAAGATGGTCACTGGTAATCCGGAGTAAAATCTGAGGATGGTCACTGGCAATCGGGTTTGAGACCTGAGGATGGTTACTGATAATCGGGAGTGAGATCTGAGGATGGAGTCTGGTATTCGTGAGTGAGATATGAGGGTGGTCAATGGTAATTGGGAGTGAAACCTGAGGATGGTTACTGGTAATTGGGAGTGGAATCTGAAGATGGTCACTGGTAATCCGGAGTGAAATCGGAGGATGGTCACCGGTAATCCGGAGAGAGATCTGAAGATGGTCACTGGTAATCGGGAGTGAGATCTGAGGATGGTTACTGGTAATCCGGAGTGATTTCTGAGGATGGTCACTGGCAATTGGGAGTGAGATCTGAGGATGGTTACTGGTAAACCGGAGTGAGTTCTGAGGATGGTCACTGGTATTCGGGAGTGAGATCTGAGGATGGTTACTGTTAAAGCGGAGTGAGTTCTGAGGATGGTCACTGGTAATCGGGAGTGAGATCTGAGGATGGTCGCTGGTAATCGGGAGTGAATTCTGAGGATGCTCACTGGTAATCGCGAGTGAGATCTGAGGATGGTCACTGGTAATCGGGAGTGTGATCTGAGGATGGTCACTGGTAATCGGGAGTGTGATCTGAGGATGGTCACTGGTAATCGGGAGTGAGATCTGAGGATGGTCACTGGTAACTGGGAGTGAGATTTGAAGATGGTTGCTGGTATTCGGGAGTGAGATCTGTAGATGATTACTGGTAATCGGGAGTGAGATCTGAGGATAGTTACTGGTAATTGGGAGTGAGATCTGAGGATGGTCTCTGGAAATTGTGAATGAAATCTGAGGATGGTCACTGGGAATCGGGAGTGAGATCTGAGGATGGTTACCGGTAATCGGGAGTGAGATTTGAAGATGGTCACTGGTAATCGGGAGTGAGATCTGAAGATGGTTACGTAATCAGGAGTGAGATCTGAGGATGGTGACTGGGAATCGGGAGTGAGATCTGAGATTGTTTGCTGATAATTCGGAGTGAGATCTGAGGATGGTTACTGGTAATCAGGAGCGAATTCTGAGGATGTTTGCTGGTATTCGGGAGTGAGATCTGAAGATGGTCACTGGTAATCCGAGTGAAATAGGAGGATGGTCATTGGTAATCGGGATTGAGATCTGAGGATGATTACTGGTAACTGGGAGTGAGATTTGAAGATGGTCTCTGGAAATTGTGAATGAAATCTGAGGATGGTCACTAGGAATCGGGAGTGAGATCTGAGGATGATTACTGGTATTCGGGAGTGAGATCTGAGGATGATTATTGGTAATTGGGAGTGAGACCTGAGGTTGGTTACTGGTAACCGGGAGTGAATTCTGAGGATGGTCACTGGTAATCGGGAGTGAGATCTGAGGATGGTCGCTGGTAATCGGGAGTGAATTCTGAGGATGGTCACTGGTAATCGCGAGTGAGATCTGAGGATGGTCACTGGTAATCCGGAGTGAGATCTGAGAATGGTTACTGGTAATCGGGAGTGTGATCTGAGGATGGACACTGGTAATCGGGAGTGAGATCTGAGGATCGTCACTGGTAACTGGGAGTGAGATTTGAAGATGGTTGCTGGTATTCGGTAGTGAGATCTGTAGATGATTACTGGTAATCGGGAGTGAGATCTGAGGATGGTCACTGGTAACTGGGAGTGAGATTTGAAGATGGTTGCTGGTATTCGGGAGTGAGATCTGTAGATGATTACTGGTAATCGGGAGTGAGATCTGAGGATAGTTACTGGTAATTGGGAGTGAGATCTGAGGATGGTCTCTGGAAATTGTGAATGAAATCTGAGGATGGTCACTGGGAATCGGGAGTGAGATCTGAGGATGGTTACCGGTAATCGGGAGTGAGATTTGAAGATGGTCACTGGTAATCGGGAGTGAGATCTGAAGATGGTTACGTAATCAGGAGTGAGATCTGAGGATGGTGACTGGGAATCGGGAGTGAGATCTGAGATTGTTTGCTGATAATTCGGAGTGAGATCTGAGGATGGTTACTGGTAATCAGGAGCGAATTCTGAGGATGTTTGCTGGTATTCGGGAGTGAGATCTGAAGATGGTCACTGGTAATCCGAGTGAAATAGGAGGATGGTCATTGGTAATCGGGATTGAGATCTGAGGATGATTACTGGTAACTGGGAGTGAGATTTGAAGATGGTCTCTGGAAATTGTGAATGAAATCTGAGGATGGTCACTAGGAATCGGGAGTGAGATCTGAGGATGATTACTGGTATTCGGGAGTGAGATCTGAGGATGATTATTGGTAATTGGGAGTGAGACCTGAGGTTGGTTACTGGTAACCGGGAGTGAATTCTGAGGATGGTCACTGGTAATCGGGAGTGAGATCTGAGGATGGTCGCTGGTAATCGGGAGTGAATTCTGAGGATGGTCACTGGTAATCGCGAGTGAGATCTGAGGATGGTCACTGGTAATCCGGAGTGAGATCTGAGAATGGTTACTGGTAATCGGGAGTGTGATCTGAGAATGGACACTGGTAATCGGGAGTGAGATCTGAGGATCGTCACTGGTAACTGGGAGTGAGATTTGAAGATGGTTGCTGGTATTCGGGAGTGAGATCTGTAGATGATTACTGGTAATCGGGAGTGAGATCTGAGGATGGTTACTGGTAATTGGGAGTGAGATCTGAGGATGGTCTCTGGAAATTGTGAATGAAATCTGAGGATGGTCACTGGGAATCGGGAGTGAGATCTGAGGATGATTACTGGTATTCGGGAGTGAGATCTGAGGATGATTATTGGTAATTGGGAGTGAGACCTGAGGTTGGTTACTGGTAACCGGGAGTGAAATCTGAGGATGGTCACTGGTAATCGGGAGTGATATCTGAGGATGGTTACTGGTAATTGGGAGTGAGATCTGAGGATGGTCACTGGTAATCGGGAGTGAGATCTGAGGATGGTCGCTGGTAATCGGGAGTGAATTCTGAGGATGGTCACTGGTAATCGCGAGTGAGATCTGAGGATGGTCACTGGTAATCCGGAGTGAGATCTGAGGATGGTTACTGGTATTCGGGAGTGAGATCTGAGGATGATTATTGGTAATCCGGAGTGATATCTGAGGATGATTACTGGTAATTGGGAGTGAGATCTGAGGATGGTCACTGGTAATCGGGAGTGAGTTCTGAGGATGGTTACTGGTAATCAGGAGTGAAATCTGAGGATGGTCACTGGTAATCGGGAGTGAGGTCTGAGGATGGTCACTGGTAATCGGCAGTGAGATCTGAAGATGATCACTGGTAATCGGGGGTGAATTCTGAGGATGGCTATTGGTAATCTGGAGTGAGATCTGAGGATGGTTACTGTGAATCGGGAGTGAGATCTGAGGATGGTTACCGCTTTTCGGGAGTGAGATCTGAGGATGGTCACTAGTAATCGGGAGTGAGATCTGAGTATGATTACTGGTATTTGGGAGTGAGATCTGAGGATGGTCGCTGGTAATCGGGAGTGAGATCTGAGGATGGTTACTGGTAAACCGGAGTGAGTTCTGAGGATGGTCACTGTGAATCGGGAGTGAGATCTGAGGATGGTTATTGGTAATCGGGAGTAAGATCTGAGTATGGTCACTGGTAATCGGGAGAGAGATTTGTAGATGGTCACTGGTAATCGGGAGTGAGATCGGAGGATGGTCACTGGTAATCGGGAGTGAGATCTGAGTATGGTCACTGGTAATCGGGAGAGAGATTTGAAGATGGTCACTGGTAATCGGGAGTGAGATCGGAGGATGGTCACTGGTAATCGGGAGTGAGATCGGAGGATGGTCACTGGTAATTGGGTGTGAGACCTGAGGATGGTTATTGATAATCGGGAGTGAGTTCTGAGGATGGTCACTGTTAATCGGGAGTGAATTCTGAGGATGGTCACTGGTAATCGGGAGTGAGATCTGAGGATGGTTACCGGTAATCGGGAGTGAGATTTGAAGATGGTCACTGGTAATCGGGAGTGAGAGCTGAAGATGGTCACTGGTAATCCGGAGTAAAATCTGAGGATGGTCACTGGCAATCGGGTTTGAGACCTGAGGATGGTTACTGATAATCGGGAGTGAGATCTGAGGATGGAGTCTGGTATTCGTGAGTGAGATATGAGGGTGGTCAATGGTAATTGGGAGTGAAACCTGAGGATGGTTACTGGTAATTGGGAGTGGAATCTGAAGATGGTCACTGGTAATCCGGAGTGAAATCGGAGGATGGTCACCGGTAATCCGGAGAGAGATCTGAAGATGGTCACTGGTAATCGGGAGTGAGATCTGAGGATGGTTACTGGTAATCCGGAGTGATTTCTGAGGATGGTCACTGGCAATTGGGAGTGAGATCTGAGGATGGTTACTGGTAAACCGGAGTGAGTTCTGAGGATGGTCACTGGTATTCGGGAGTGAGATCTGAGGATGGTTACTGTTAAAGCGGAGTGAGTTCTGAGGATGGTCACTGGTAATCGGGAGTGAGATCTGAGGATGGTCGCTGGTAATCGGGAGTGAATTCTGAGGATGCTCACTGGTAATCGCGAGTGAGATCTGAGGATGGTCACTGGTAATCGGGAGTGTGATCTGAGGATGGTCACTGGTAATCGGGAGTGTGATCTGAGGATGGTCACTGGTAATCGGGAGTGAGATCTGAGGATGGTCACTGGTAACTGGGAGTGAGATTTGAAGATGGTTGCTGGTATTCGGGAGTGAGATCTGTAGATGATTACTGGTAATCGGGAGTGAGATCTGAGGATAGTTACTGGTAATTGGGAGTGAGATCTGAGGATGGTCTCTGGAAATTGTGAATGAAATCTGAGGATGGTCACTGGGAATCGGGAGTGAGATCTGAGGATGGTTACCGGTAATCGGGAGTGAGATTTGAAGATGGTCACTGGTAATCGGGAGTGAGATCTG
Source organism: Hypanus sabinus (assembly GCF_030144855.1). Taxonomy (NCBI): domain Eukaryota; kingdom Metazoa; phylum Chordata; class Chondrichthyes; order Myliobatiformes; family Dasyatidae; genus Hypanus; species Hypanus sabinus. Next base: position 119,546 of record NW_026781225.1, on the reverse strand, counting down.
AAGATGGTTACGTAATCAGGAGTGAGATCTGAGGATGGTGACTGGGAATCGGGAGTGAGATCTGAGATTGTTTGCTGATAATTCGGAGTGAGATCTGAGGATGGTTACTGGTAATCAGGAGCGAATTCTGAGGATGTTTGCTGGTATTCGGGAGTGAGATCTGAAGATGGTCACTGGTAATCCGAGTGAAATAGGAGGATGGTCATTGGTAATCGGGATTGAGATCTGAGGATGATTACTGGTAACTGGGAGTGAGATTTGAAGATGGTCTCTGGAAATTGTGAATGAAATCTGAGGATGGTCACTAGGAATCGGGAGTGAGATCTGAGGATGATTACTGGTATTCGGGAGTGAGATCTGAGGATGATTATTGGTAATTGGGAGTGAGACCTGAGGTTGGTTACTGGTAACCGGGAGTGAATTCTGAGGATGGTCACTGGTAATCGGGAGTGAGATCTGAGGATGGTCGCTGGTAATCGGGAGTGAATTCTGAGGATGGTCACTGGTAATCGCGAGTGAGATCTGAGGATGGTCACTGGTAATCCGGAGTGAGATCTGAGAATGGTTACTGGTAATCGGGAGTGTGATCTGAGGATGGACACTGGTAATCGGGAGTGAGATCTGAGGATCGTCACTGGTAACTGGGAGTGAGATTTGAAGATGGTTGCTGGTATTCGGTAGTGAGATCTGTAGATGATTACTGGTAATCGGGAGTGAGATCTGAGGATGGTCACTGGTAACTGGGAGTGAGATTTGAAGATGGTTGCTGGTATTCGGGAGTGAGATCTGTAGATGATTACTGGTAATCGGGAGTGAGATCTGAGGATAGTTACTGGTAATTGGGAGTGAGATCTGAGGATGGTCTCTGGAAATTGTGAATGAAATCTGAGGATGGTCACTGGGAATCGGGAGTGAGATCTGAGGATGGTTACCGGTAATCGGGAGTGAGATTTGAAGATGGTCACTGGTAATCGGGAGTGAGATCTGAAGATGGTTACGTAATCAGGAGTGAGATCTGAGGATGGTGACTGGGAATCGGGAGTGAGATCTGAGATTGTTTGCTGATAATTCGGAGTGAGATCTGAGGATGGTTACTGGTAATCAGGAGCGAATTCTGAGGATGTTTGCTGGTATTCGGGAGTGAGATCTGAAGATGGTCACTGGTAATCCGAGTGAAATAGGAGGATGGTCATTGGTAATCGGGATTGAGATCTGAGGATGATTACTGGTAACTGGGAGTGAGATTTGAAGATGGTCTCTGGAAATTGTGAATGAAATCTGAGGATGGTCACTAGGAATCGGGAGTGAGATCTGAGGATGATTACTGGTATTCGGGAGTGAGATCTGAGGATGATTATTGGTAATTGGGAGTGAGACCTGAGGTTGGTTACTGGTAACCGGGAGTGAATTCTGAGGATGGTCACTGGTAATCGGGAGTGAGATCTGAGGATGGTCGCTGGTAATCGGGAGTGAATTCTGAGGATGGTCACTGGTAATCGCGAGTGAGATCTGAGGATGGTCACTGGTAATCCGGAGTGAGATCTGAGAATGGTTACTGGTAATCGGGAGTGTGATCTGAGAATGGACACTGGTAATCGGGAGTGAGATCTGAGGATCGTCACTGGTAACTGGGAGTGAGATTTGAAGATGGTTGCTGGTATTCGGGAGTGAGATCTGTAGATGATTACTGGTAATCGGGAGTGAGATCTGAGGATGGTTACTGGTAATTGGGAGTGAGATCTGAGGATGGTCTCTGGAAATTGTGAATGAAATCTGAGGATGGTCACTGGGAATCGGGAGTGAGATCTGAGGATGATTACTGGTATTCGGGAGTGAGATCTGAGGATGATTATTGGTAATTGGGAGTGAGACCTGAGGTTGGTTACTGGTAACCGGGAGTGAAATCTGAGGATGGTCACTGGTAATCGGGAGTGATATCTGAGGATGGTTACTGGTAATTGGGAGTGAGATCTGAGGATGGTCACTGGTAATCGGGAGTGAGATCTGAGGATGGTCGCTGGTAATCGGGAGTGAATTCTGAGGATGGTCACTGGTAATCGCGAGTGAGATCTGAGGATGGTCACTGGTAATCCGGAGTGAGATCTGAGGATGGTTACTGGTATTCGGGAGTGAGATCTGAGGATGATTATTGGTAATCCGGAGTGATATCTGAGGATGATTACTGGTAATTGGGAGTGAGATCTGAGGATGGTCACTGGTAATCGGGAGTGAGTTCTGAGGATGGTTACTGGTAATCAGGAGTGAAATCTGAGGATGGTCACTGGTAATCGGGAGTGAGGTCTGAGGATGGTCACTGGTAATCGGCAGTGAGATCTGAAGATGATCACTGGTAATCGGGGGTGAATTCTGAGGATGGCTATTGGTAATCTGGAGTGAGATCTGAGGATGGTTACTGTGAATCGGGAGTGAGATCTGAGGATGGTTACCGCTTTTCGGGAGTGAGATCTGAGGATGGTCACTAGTAATCGGGAGTGAGATCTGAGTATGATTACTGGTATTTGGGAGTGAGATCTGAGGATGGTCGCTGGTAATCGGGAGTGAGATCTGAGGATGGTTACTGGTAAACCGGAGTGAGTTCTGAGGATGGTCACTGTGAATCGGGAGTGAGATCTGAGGATGGTTATTGGTAATCGGGAGTGAGATCTGAGTATGGTCACTGGTAATCGGGAGAGAGATTTGTAGATGGTCACTGGTAATCGGGAGTGAGATCGGAGGATGGTCACTGGTAATTGGGAGTGAGACCTGAGGATGGTCACTGGTAATCGGGAGTGAATTCTGAGGATGGTCACTGGTAATCGGGAGTGAGATCTGAGGATGGTCACTGGTAATCGGGAGTGAATTCTGAGGATGGTAACTGGTAATCGGGAGTGAGATCTGAGTATGGTCACTGGTAATCGGGAGAGAGATTTGTAGATGGTCACTGGTAATCGGCAGTGAGATCTGAGAATGGTCACTGGTAATTGGGAATGAGACCTGAGGATGGTCACTGGTAATCGTGAGTGAATTCTGAGGATGGTCACTGGTAATCGGGAGTGAGATCTGAGGATGGTTACTGGTATTCGGGAGTGAGATCTGAAGATGATTATTGGTAATCCGGAGTGATATCTGAGGATGATTACGGGTAATTGGGAGTGAGTTCTGAGGATGGTCACTGGTAATTGGGAGTGAGATCTGAGGATGGTTACTGGTAAACCGGAGTGAGTTCTGAGGATGGTCACTGGTAATCGGGAGTGAGATCTGAGGATGATTACTGGTAATTGGGAGTGAGACCTGAGGATGGTTACTGGTAATCGGGAGTGAAATCTGAGGATGGTCACTGGTAATCGGGATTGAGATCTGAGGACAGTTACTGGTAATCGGGAGTTTGATCTGAGGATGGTCACCGGTAATAGGGAGTGAGATTTGAAGATGGTCACTGGTAATCGGGAGTGAGATCTGAAGATGGTCACTGGTAATCCGGAGTGAAATCTGAGGATGGTCACTGTTAATCGGGTCTGAGATCTGAGGATGGTTACAGGTATTTGGGAGTGAGATCTGAGGATGGTTACTGGTAATCGCGAGTGAGATCTTAGGATGGTCACTGGTAATCCGGAGTGAGATCTGAGAATGGTTAGTGGTAATCCGGAGTGAGATCTGAGGATGATTATTGGTAATCGGGAGTGAGATCTGAAGATGGTCACTGGTGATCGGGGGTGGATTCTGAGGATGGTTACTGGGAATCGGGAGTGAGATCTGAGAATGTTTGCTGATAATTCGGAGTGAGATCTGAGAATGGTTACTGGTAATCTGGAGTGAGATCTGAGGATGGTTGCTGGTAATCTGGAGTGAGATCTGAGGATGGTTGCTGGTATTCGGGAGTGTGATATGAGGGTGGTCAATGGTAATTGGGAGTGAGATCTGAGGATGGTCACTGGTAATCGGGGGTGAATTCTGAGGGCTGTTACTGGTAATTGGGAGTGAGATCTGAGGATGGTTACCGGCAATCCGGAGTGAAATCTGAGGAAGTTCACTGGTAATCGGGAGTGAGATCTGAGGATGGTCACCGGTAATCGGGAGTGATATCTGAGGATGGTTACTGGTAATTGGGAGTGAGATCTGAGGATGTTTACTGGTAATCGGGAGTGAGATCTGAGTATGGTCACTGGGAATCGGGAGTGAGATCTGAGGATGTTTACTGGTAATCCGGAGTGGGATCTGAGGATGGTTACAGGTATTTGGGAGAGAAATATGAGGATGGTCACTGGTAATCCAGAGTGAGATCTGAGGATGGTTACTACTAATCGGGAGTGAGATCTGAGTATGGTTACTAGTAAACCGGAGTGAGTTCTGAAGATGGTCACTGGTAATCGGCGGTGAATTCTGAGGATGGTCACTGGTAATTGGGAGTGGAATCTGAGGATGGTTACTGGTAATCGGTAGTGAGATCTGAGGATGGTCACTGGTAATCGGGAGTGAATTCTGAGAATGGTCACTGGTAATCGGGAGTGAGATCTGAGGATGGTCACTGGTAATCGGGAGTGAGTTCTGAGGATGGTCACTGGTAAACCGGAGTGAGTTCTGAGGATGGTCACTGGTAATTGGGAGTGAGATCTGAGTATGGTTACTGGTAAAGCGGAGTGAGTTCTGAGGATGGTCACTGGTAATTGGGAGTGAGATCTGAGGATGGTTACTGGTAATCGGGAGAGAGATTTGTAGATGGTCACTGGTAATCGGGAGTGAGATCGGAGGATGGTCACTGGTAATTGGGAGTGAGACCTGAGGATGGTTACCGGTAATCGGGAGTGAGATTTGAAGATGGTCACTGGTAATCGGGAGTGAGATCTGAAGATGGTCACTGGTAATCCGGAGTAAAATTTGAGGATGTTCACTGGCAATCGGGTTTGAGATCTGAGGATGGCCACTGGTAATTGGGAGTGAGATCTGAGGATGATTATTGGTAATCCGGAGTGAGATCTGAGGATGGTCACTGGTAACTGGGAGTGAGATTTGAAGATGGTTGCTGGTATTCGGGAGTGAGATCTGTAGATGATTACTGGTAATCGGGAGTGAATTCTGAGAATGGTCACTGGTATTCGGGAGTGAGATCTGAGGATGGTCACTGGTAATCGGGAGTGAGATCTGAAGATGGTCACTGGTAATTGGGAGTGAGATCTGAGGATGATTATTGGTAATCCGGAGTGAGATCTGAGGATGGTCACTGGTAATCGCGAGTGAGATCTGAGGATGGTCACTGGTAATCCGGAGTGAGATCTGAGAATGGTTACTGGTAATTGGGAGTGAGATCTGAAGATGGTTACTTGTAATCAGGTGTGAGATCTGAGGATGGTGACTGGGAATCGGGAGTGAGATCTGAGATTGTTTGCTGATAATTCGGAGTGAGATCTGAGGATGGTTACTGGTAATCAGGAGCGAATTCTGAGGATGTTTGCTGGTATTCAGGAGTGAGATCTGAAGATGGTCACTGGTAATCCGGAGTGAAATAGGAGGATGGTCATTGGTAATCGGGATTGAGATCTGAGGATGATTACTGGTAACTGGGAGTGAGATTTGAAGATGGTTGCTGGTATTCGGGAGTGAGATCTGTAGATGATTACTGGTAATCGGGAGTGAATTCTGAGGATGGTCACTGGTAATCGGGAGTGAGATCTGAGGATGGTTACTGGTAATTGGGAGTGAGATCTGAGGATGGTCACTGGCAATCGGGTTTGAGATCTGAGGATGGTCACTGGTAATCGGGAGTGAATTCTGAGAATGGTCACTGGTATTCGGGAGTGAGATCTGAGGATGGTCACTGGTAATCGGGAGTGAGATCTGAAGATGGTCACTGGTAATTGGGAGTGAGATCTGAGGATGATTATTGGTAATCCGGAGTGAGATCTGAGGATGGTCACTGGTAATCGCGAGTGAGATCTGAGGATGGTCACTGGTAATCCGGAGTGAGATCTGAGAATGGTTACTGGTAATTGGGAGTGAGATCTGAAGATGGTTACTTGTAATCAGGAGTGAGATCTGAGGATGGTGACTGGGAATCGGGAGTGAGATCTGAGATTGTTTGCTGATAATTCGGAGTGAGATCTGAGGATGGTTACTGGTAATCAGGAGCGAATTCTGAGGATGTTTGCTGGTATTCAGGAGTGAGATCTGAAGATGGTCACTGGTAATCCGGAGTGAAATAGGAGGATGGTCATTGGTAATCGGGATTGAGATCTGAGGATGATTACTGGTAACTGGGAGTGAGATTTGAAGATGGTTGCTGGTATTCGGGAGTGAGATCTGTAGATGATTACTGGTAATCGGGAGTGAATTCTGAGGATGGTCACTGGTAATCGGGAGTGAGATCTGAGGATGGTTACTGGTAATTGGGAGTGAGATCTGAGGATGGTCACTGGCAATCGGGTTTGAGATCTGAGGATGGCCACTGGTAATTGGGAGTGAGATCGGAGGATGGTCACTGGTAATTGGGAGTGAGACCTGAGGATGGTTACTGATAATCGGGAGTGAGGTCTGAGGATGGTCACTGGTAATCGGGAGTGAATTCTGAGGATGGTCACTGGTAATTGGGAGTGAGATCTGAGGATGGTTACTGGTAAACCAGAGTGAGATCTGAGGATGGTCACTGGTAATTGGGAGTGAGATCTCAGGACAGTTACTGGTAATCGGGAGTTTGATCTGAGGATGGTCACCGGTAATCGGGAGAGAGATTTGTAGATGGTCACTGGTAATCGGGAGTGAGATCGGAGGATGGTCACTGGTAATTGGGAGTGAGACCTGAGGATGGTCACTGGTAATCGGGAGTGAATTCTGAGGATGGTCACTGGTAATCGGGAGTGAGATCTGAGGATGGTCACTGGTAATCGGGAGTGAATTCTGAGGATGGTAACTGGTAATCGGGAGTGAGATCTGAGTATGGTCACTGGTAATCGGGAGAGAGATTTTTAGATGGTCACTGGTAATCGGCAGTGAGATCTGAGAATGGTCACTGGTAATTGGGAATGAGACCTGAGGATGGTCACTGGTAATCGTGAGTGAATTCTGAGGATGGTCACTGGTAATCGGGAGTGAGATCTGAGGATGGTTACTGGTATTCGGGAGTGAGATCTGAAGATGATTATTGGTAATCCGGAGTGATATCTGAGGATGATTACGGGTAATTGGGAGTGAGTTCTGAGGATGGTCACTGGTAATTGGGAGTGAGATCTGAGGATGGTTACTGGTAAACCGGAGTGAGTTCTGAGGATGGTCACTGGTAATCGGGAGTGAGATCTGAGGATGATTACTGGTAATTGGGAGTGAGACCTGAGGATGGTTACTGGTAATCGGGAGTGAAATCTGAGGATGGTCACTGGTAATCGGGATTGAGATCTGAGGACAGTTACTGGTAATCGGGAGTTTGATCTGAGGATGGTCACCGGTAATAGGGAGTGAGATTTGAAGATGGTCACTGGTAATCGGGAGTGAGATCTGAAGATGGTCACTGGTAATCCGGAGTGAAATCTGAGGATGGTCACTGTTAATCGGGTCTGAGATCTGAGGATGGTTACAGGTATTTGGGAGTGAGATCTGAGGATGGTTACTGGTAATCGCGAGTGAGATCTTAGGATGGTCACTGGTAATCCGGAGTGAGATCTGAGAATGGTTAGTGGTAATCCGGAGTGAGATCTGAGGATGATTATTGGTAATCGGGAGTGAGATCTGAAGATGGTCACTGGTGATCGGGGGTGGATTCTGAGGATGGTTACTGGGAATCGGGAGTGAGATCTGAGAATGTTTGCTGATAATTCGGAGTGAGATCTGAGAATGGTTACTGGTAATCTGGAGTGAGATCTGAGGATGGTTGCTGGTAATCTGGAGTGAGATCTGAGGATGGTTGCTGGTATTCGGGAGTGAGATATGAGGGTGGTCAATGGTAATTGGGAGTGAGATCTGAGGATGGTCACTGGTAATCGGGGGTGAATTCTGAGGGCTGTTACTGGTAATTGGGAGTGAGATCTGAGGATGGTTACCGGCAATCCGGAGTGAAATCTGAGGAAGTTCACTGGTAATCGGGAGTGAGATCTGAGGATGGTCACCGGTAATCGGGAGTGATATCTGAGGATGGTTACTGGTAATTGGGAGTGAGATCTGAGGATGTTTACTGGTAATCCGGAGTGGGATCTGAGGATGGTTACAGGTATTTGGGAGAGAAATATGAGGATGGTCACTGGTAATCCAGAGTGAGATCTGAGGATGGTTACTACTAATCGGGAGTGAGATCTGAGTATGGTTACTAGTAAACCGGAGTGAGTTCTGAAGATGGTCACTGGTAATCGGCGGTGAATTCTGAGGATGGTCACTGGTAATTGGGAGTGGAATCTGAGGATGGTTACTGGTAATCGGTAGTGAGATCTGAGGATGGTCACTGGTAATCGGGAGTGAATTCTGAGAATGGTCACTGGTAATCGGGAGTGAGATCTGAGGATGGTCACTGGTAATCGGGAGTGAGTTCTGAGGATGGTCACTGGTAAACCGGAGTGAGTTCTGAGGATGGTCACTGGTAATTGGGAGTGAGATCTGAGTATGGTTACTGGTAAAGCGGAGTGAGTTCTGAGGATGGTCACTGGTAATTGGGAGTGAGATCTGAGGATGGTTACTGGTAATCGGGAGAGAGATTTGTAGATGGTCACTGGTAATCGGGAGTGAGATCGGAGGATGGTCACTGGTAATTGGGAGTGAGACCTGAGGATGGTTACCGGTAATCGGGAGTGAGATTTGAAGATGGTCACTGGTAATCGGGAGTGAGATCTGAAGATGGTCACTGGTAATCCGGAGTAAAATTTGAGGATGTTCACTGGCAATCGGGTTTGAGATCTGAGGATGGCCACTGGTAATTGGGAGTGAGATCTGAGGATGATTATTGGTAATCCGGAGTGAGATCTGAGGATGGTCACTGGTAACTGGGAGTGAGATTTGAAGATGGTTGCTGGTATTCGGGAGTGAGATCTGTAGATGATTACTGGTAATCGGGAGTGAATTCTGAGAATGGTCACTGGTATTCGGGAGTGAGATCTGAGGATGGTCACTGGTAATCGGGAGTGAGATCTGAAGATGGTCACTGGTAATTGGGAGTGAGATCTGAGGATGATTATTGGTAATCCGGAGTGAGATCTGAGGATGGTCACTGGTAATCGCAAGTGAGATCTGAGGATGGTCACTGGTAATCCGGAGTGAGATCTGAGAATGGTTACTGGTAATTGGGAGTGAGATCTGAAGATGGTTACTTGTAATCAGGTGTGAGATCTGAGGATGGTGACTGGGAATCGGGAGTGAGATCTGAGATTGTTTGCTGATAATTCGGAGTGAGATCTGAGGATGGTTACTGGTAATCAGGAGCGAATTCTGAGGATGTTTGCTGGTATTCAGGAGTGAGATCTGAAGATGGTCACTGGTAATCCGGAGTGAAATAGGAGGATGGTCATTGGTAATCGGGATTGAGATCTGAGGATGATTACTGGTAACTGGGAGTGAGATTTGAAGATGGTTGCTGGTATTCGGGAGTGAGATCTGTAGATGATTACTGGTAATCGGGAGTGAATTCTGAGGATGGTCACTGGTAATCGGGAGTGAGATCTGAGGATGGTTACTGGTAATTGGGAGTGAGATCTGAGGATGGTCACTGGCAATCGGGTTTGAGATCTGAGGATGGCCACTGGTAATTGGGAGTGAGATCGGAGGATGGTCACTGGTAATTGGGAGTGAGACCTGAGGATGGTTACTGATAATCGGGAGTGAGGTCTGAGGATGGTCACTGGTAATCGGGAGTGAATTCTGAGGATGGTCACTGGTAATTGGGAGTGAGATCTGAGGATGGTTACTGGTAAACCGGAGTGAGATCTGAGGATGGTCACTGGTAATTGGGAGTGAGATCTCAGGACAGTTACTGGTAATCGGGAGTTTGATCTGAGGATGGTCACCGGTAATCGGGAGTGAGATTTGAAGATCGTCACTGGTAATCTGGAGTTAGATCTGAAGATGGTCACTGGTAATATGGATTGAAATCTGTGGATGGTCAGTGTTAATCGGGTCTGAGATCTGAGGATGGTTACAGGTATTTGGGAGTGAGATCTGAGAATGCTTACTGGTAATCCGGAGTGAGATCTGAGGATGGTCACTGGTAATCGCGAGTGAGATCTTAGGATGGTCACTGGTAATCCGGAGTGAGATCTGAGAATGGTTAGTGGTAATCCGGAGTGAGATCTGAGGATGATTATTGGTAATCGGGAGTGAGATCTGAAGATGGTCACTGGTAATCGGGGGTGGATTCTGAGGATGGTTACTGGGAATCGGGAGTGAGATCTGAGATTGTTTGCTGATAATTCGGAGTGTGATCTGAGAATGGTTACTGGTAATCTGGAGTGAGATCTGAGGATGGTTGCTGGTAATCTGGAGTGAGATCTGAGGATGGTTGCTGGTATTCGGGAGTGAGATATGAGGGTGGTCAATGGTAATTGGGAGTGAGATCTGAGGATGGTCACTGGTAATCGGGGGTGAATTCTGAGGATTGTTACTGGTAATTGGGAGTGAGATCTGAGGATGGTTACCGGCAATCCGGAGTGAAATCTGAGGATGTTCACTGGTAATCGGGAGTGAGATCTGAGGATGGTCACCGGTAATCGGGAGTGATATCTGAGGATGGTTACAGGTATTTGGGAGTGAAATATGAGGATGGTCACTGGTAATCCGGAGTGAGATCTGACGATGGTTACTACTAATGGGGAGTGAGATCTGAGTATGGTCACTGGTAATTGGGAGTGAGATCTGAGGATGGTTACTGGTAAACCGGATTGAGTTCTGAAGATGGTCACTGGTAATCGGGGGTGAATTCTGAGGATGGTCACTGGTAATTGGGAGTGGAATCTGAGGATGGTTATTGGTAATCGGGAGTGAATTCTGAGGATGGTCACTGATAATTGGGAGTGGAATCTGAGGATGGTCACTGGTAATCGGGATTGAATTCTGAGGATGGTCACTGGTAATCGGGAGTGAGATCTGAGGATGGTCACTGGTAATCGGGATTGAGTTCTGAGGATGGTCACTGGTAATCGGGAGTGAATTCTGAGGATGGTTACTGGTAATCCGGAGTGAGTTCTGAGGATGGTCACTGGCAATTGGGAGTGAGATCTGAGGATGGTTACTGGTAAAGCGGAGTGAGTTCTGAGGATGGTCAATGGTAATTGGGAGTGAGATCTGAGGATGGTTACTGGTAAACCGGAGTGTGTTCTGAGGATGGTCACTGGTAATCGGTAGTGAGATCTGAGGATGGTTACTGGTAATCGGGAGTGAGATCTGAGTATGGTCACTGTAATCGGGAGAGAGATTTGTAGATGGTCACTGGTAATCGGGAGTGAGGTCTGAGGATGGTCACTGGTAATCGGGAGTGAATTCTAAGGATGGTCACTGGTAATCGGGAGTGAGATCTGAGGATGGTTACCGGTAATCGGGAGTGAGATTTAAAGATGGTCACTGGTAATCGGGAGTGAGATCTGAAGATGGTCACTGGTAATCCGGAGTAAAATCTGAGGATGGTCACTGGCAATCGGGTTTGAGATCTGAGGATGGTTACTGGTAATCCGGAGTGAGATCTGAGGATGGTCACTGGTAATCCGGAGTGAGATCTGAGGATGGTCACTGGGAATCGCGAGTGAGATCTGAGGATGGTCACAGGTAATCGCGAGTGAGATCTGAGGATGGTCACTGGTAATCCGGAGTGAGATCTGAGAATGGTTACTTGTAATCGGGAGTGAGATCTGAAGATGGTTACTGGTAATCCGGAGTGAAATAGGAGGATGGTCATTGGTAATCGGGAGTGAATTCTGAGGATGTTTGCTGGTATTCGGGAGTGAGATCTGAAGATGGTCACTGGTAATCCGGAGTGAAATAGGGGGATGGTCATTGGTAATCGGGATTGAGATCTGAGGATGGTTATTGATAATTGGGAGTGAGATCTGAGGATGCTTACTGGTAACTGGGAGTGAGATTTGAAGATGGTTGCTGGTATTCGGGAGTGAGATATGTAGATGATTACTGGTAATCGGGAGTGAATTCTGAGGATGGTCACTGGTAATCGGGAGTGAGATCTGAGGATGGTCACTGGTAATCGGGAGTGAGATCTGAAGATGGTCACTGGTAATTGGGAGTGAGATCTGAGGATGATTATTGGTAATCCGGTGAGATCTGAGAATGGTTACTGGTATTTGGGAGTGAGATCTGAAGATGGTTATTTGTAATCCGGAGAGAGATATGAGGATGGTTACTGGGAATCGGGAGTGAGATCTGAGATTGTTTGCTGATAATTCGGAGTGAGATCTGAGGATGGTTACTGGTAATCAGGAGCGAATTCTGAGGATGTTTGCTGGTATTCGGGAGTGAGATCTGAAGATGGTCACTGGTAATCCGGAGTGAAATAGGAGGATGGACATTGGTAATCGGGATTGAGATCTGAGGATGATTACTGGTAACTGGGAGTGAGATTTGAAGATGGTTGCTGGTATTCGGGAGTGAGATCTGTAGATGATTACTGGTAATCGGGAGTGAATTCTGAGGATGGTCACTGGTAATCGGGAGTGAGATCTGAGGATGGCCACTGGTAATTGGGAGTGAGATCTGAGGATGGTCACTGGTAATCCGGAGTGAGATCTGAGGATGGTCACTGGGAATCGGGAGTGAGATCTGAGGATGATTACTGGTATTCGGGAGTGAGATCTGAGGATGATTATTGGTAATTGGGAGTGAGACCTGAGGTTGGTTACTGGTAACCGGGAGTGAATTCTGAGGATGGTCACTGGTAATCGGGAGTGAGATCTGAGGATGGTTACCGGTAATCGGGAGTGAGATTTAAAGATGGTCACTGGTAATCGGGAGTGAGATCTGAAGATGGTCACTGGTAATCCGGAGTAAAATCTGAGGATGGTCACTGGCAATCGGGTTTGAGATCTGAGGATGGTTACTGGTAATCCGGAGTGAGATCTGAGGATGGTCACTGGTAATCCGGAGTGAGATCTGAGGATGGTCACTGGTAACCGCGAGTGAGATCTGAGGATGGTCACAGGTAATCGCGAGTGTGATCTGAGGATGGTCATTGGTAATCCGGAGTGAGATCTGAGAATGGTTACTTGTAATCGGGAGTGAGATCTGAGGATGGCCACTGGTAATTGGGAGTGAGATCTGAAGATGGTTACTGGTAATCCGGAGTGAAATAGGAGGATGGTCATTGGTAATCGGGAGTGAATTCTGAGGATGTTTGCTGGTATTCGGGAGTGAGATCTGAAGATGGTCACTGGTAATCCGGAGTGAAATAGGGGGATGGTCATTGGTAATCGGGATTGAGATCTGAGGATGGTTATTGATAATTGGGAGTGAGATCTGAGGATGCTTACTGGTAACTGGGAGTGAGATTTGAAGATGGTTGCTGGTATTCGGGAGTGAGATATGTAGATGATTACTGGTAATCGGGAGTGAATTCTGAGGATGGTCACTGGTAATCGGGAGTGAATTCTGTGGATGGTCACTGGTAATCGGGAATGAGATCTGAGGATGGTCACTGGTAATCGGGAGTGAGATCTGAAGATGGTCACTGGTAATTGGGAGTGAGATCTGAGGATGGTTACCGGTAATCGGGAGTGAGATTTGAAGATGGTCACTGGTAATCGGGTGTGAGATCTGAAGATGGTCACTGGTAATTAGGAGTGAGATCTGAGGATGATTATTGGTAATCCGGTGAGATCTGAGAATGGTTACTGGTAATTGGGAGTGAGATCTGAAGATGGTTATTTGTAATCCGGAGAGAGATATGAGGATGGTTACTGGGAATCGGGAGTGAGATCTGAGATTGTTTGCTGATAATTCGGAGTGAGATCTGAGGATGGTTACTGGTAATCAGGAGCGAATTCTGAGGATGTTTGCTGGTATTCGGGAGTGAGATCTGAAGATGGTCACTGGTAATCCGGAGTGAAATAGGAGGATGGTCATTGGTAATCGGGATTGAGATCTGAGGATGATTACTGGTAACTGGGAGTGAGATTTGAAGATGGTTGCTGGTATTCGGGAGTGAGATCTGTAGATGATTACTGGTAATTGGGAGTGAGATCTGAGGATGGTCACTGGTAATCCGGAGTGAGATCTGAGGATGGTGACTGGGAATCGGGAGTGAGATCTGAGGATGATTACTGGTATTCGGGAGTGAGATCTGAGGATGATTATTGGTAATTGGGAGTGAGACCTGAGGTTGGTTACTGGTAACCGGGAGTGAATTCTGAGGATGGTCACTGGTAATCGGGAGTGAGATCTGAGGATGGTCGCTGGTAATCGGGAGTGAATTCTGAGGATGGTTACCGGCAATCCGGAGTGAAATCTGAGGATGGTCACTGGTAATTGGGAGTGAGATCTGAGGATGGTTACTGGTAATCCGGAGTGAGATCTGAGGATGGTTACAGGTATTTGGGAGTGAAATATGAGGATGGTCACTGGTAATCCGGAGTGAGATATGAGTATGGTTACAGGTATTTGGGAGTGAGATCTGAGGATGATTACTGGTAATCGGGAGTGAGGTCTGAGGATGGTCACTGGTAATCGGGAGTGAGATCTGAAGATGATCACTGGTAATCGGGGGTGAATTCTGAGGATGGCTATTGGTAATCTGGAGTGAGATCTGAGGATGGTGACTGCTAATCGGGAGTGAGATCTGAGTATGGTTACTGGTAATTGGGAGTCAGATTGAGGATGGTTACTAGTAAACCGGAGTGTGATTTGAAGATGGTTGCTGGTATTCGGGAGTGAGATATGTAGATGATTACTGGTAATCGGAAGTGAATTCTGAGGATGGTCACTGGTAATCGGGACTGAGATCTGAGGATGGTTACTGGTAATCGGGAGTGAGAGCTGAGGATGGTCACTGGTAATCGGGAGTGAGATCTGAGTATGGTTACTGGGAATCGGGAGTGAGATCTGAGGATGGTCAATGGTAATCGGGAGTGAATTCTGAGGATGTTTGCTGGTATTCGGGAGTGAAATCGGAAGATGGTCACTGGTAATCCGGAGTGAGATCTGAGGATGGTTACTGGTAATCGGGATTGAATTCTGAGGATGGTCACTGGTAATCGGGATTGAATTCTGAGGATGGTCACTGGTAATCGGGAGTGAATTCTGAGGATGTTCACTGGTAATCGGGAGTGAGATCTGAGGATGGTCGCTGGAAATCGGGAGTGAATTCTGAGGATGGTTACCGGCAATCCGGAGTGAAATCTGAGGATGTTCACTGGTAATCGGGAGTGAGATCTGAGGATTGTCACCGGTAATCGGGAGTGATATCTGAGGATGGTTACTGGTAATTAGGAGTGAGATCTGAGGATGGTTACTGGTAATCCGGAGTGAGATCTGAGGATGGTTACAGGTATTTGGGAGTGAGATCTGAGGATGATTACTGGTAATCGGGAGTGAGGTCTGAGGATGGTCACTGGTAATCGGGAGTGAGATCTGAAGATGATCACTGGTAATCGGGGGTGAATTCTGAGGATGGTCACTGGTAATTGGGAGTGAGATCTGAGGATGGTCACTGGTAATTGGGAGTGAGATCTGAGGATGGTCACTGGTAATCCGGAGTGAGTTCTGAGGATGGACACTGGTAATCGGGAGAGAGATTTGAAGATGGTCACTGGTAATCGGGCGTGAATTCTGAGGATGGCTATTGGTAATCTGGAGTGAGATCTGAGGATGGTCACTCGTAATCGGGAGTGAGATCTGAGGATGGTTACTGGTAATTGGGAGTGAGATCTGAGGATGGTTACTGGTAAACCGGAGTGAGTTCTGCGGATGGTTACTGGTAATTGGGAGTGAGATCTGAGGATGGTCACTAGTAATCCGGAGTGAGATCTGAGGATGGTTACCGGTAATCCGGAGTGAAATCTGAGGAATGTCACTGGTAATCGGGAGTGAGGTCTGAGGATGGTCACTGTGAATCGGGAGTGAGATCTGCGGATGATTACTGGTATTCGGGAGTGAGATCTGAGGATGATTACTGGTATTCGGGAGTGAGATCTGATGATGGTTACTGGTATTCGGGAGTGAGATCTGAGGATGGTCACTGGGAATCGGGAGTGAGATCTGAGGATGATTATTGGTAATTGGGAGTGAGACCTGAGGTTGGTTACTCGTAACCGGGAGTGAATTCTGAGGATGGTTACTGGTAAACCGGAGTGAGTTCTGAAGATGGTCACTGGTAATCGGGAGTGAATTCTGAGAATGGTTACAGGTAATCGGTAGTGAGATCTGAGGATGGTCACTGGTAATCGGTAGTGAGATCTGAGGATTGTCACTGTGAATCGGGAGTGACTTCTGAGGATGTTTGCTGGAATTCGGGAGTGAAATCGGAGGATGGTCACTGGTAATCCGGAGTGAGATCTGAGGATGCTCACTGGGAATCGGGAGTGAGATCTGAGGATGATTACTGGTATTCGGGAGTGAGATCTGAGGATGTTTATTGGTAATTGGGAGTGAGACCTGAGGTTGGTTACTGGTAACCGGGAGTGAATTCTGAGGATGGTCACTGGTAATCGGGAGTGAGATCTGAGGATGGTCGCTGGTAATCGGGAGTGAATTCTGAGGATGGTTACCGGCAATCCGGAGTGATATCTGAGGATGTTTACTGGTAATCGGGAGTGAGATCTGAGGATGGTCACCGGTAATCGGGAGTGATATCTGAGGATGGTTACTGGTAATTGGGAGTGAGATCTGAGGATGGTTACTGGTAATCCGGAGTGAGATCTGAGGATGGTTACAGGTATTTGGGAGTGAAATATGAGGATGATTACTGGTAATCGGGAGTGAGGTCTGAGGATGGTCACTGGTAATCGGGAGTGAGATCTGAGGATGGTCACTGGTAATCGGGGGTGAATTCTGAGGATGGTTACTGGTAATCGGTAGTGGAATCTGAGTATGGTCACTGTGAATCGGGAGTGAATTCTGAGGATGTTTGCTGGTATTCGGGAGTGAAATCGGAGGATGGTCACTGGTAATCCGGAGTGCGATCTGAGGATGGTCACTGTTAATCGGGATTCAATTCTGAGGATGGTCACTGGTAATCGGGAGTGAGATCTGAGGATGGTCACTGGTAATCGGGAGTGAGATCTGAGGATGGTCACTGGTAATCGGGTTGAGATCTGAGTATGGTTACTGGGAATTGGGAGTGAATTATGAGGATGGTCACTGGTAATCGGGATTGAATTCTGAGTATGGTCACTGGTAATCGGGAGTGAGTTCTGAGGATGGTTACTGGTAATCCGGAGTGAGTTCTGAGGATGGTCTCTGGCAATTGGGAGTGAGGTCTGAGGATGGTCACTGTTAATCGGGATTCAATTCTGAGGATGGTTACAGGTATTCGGGAGTGAAATCTGAGGATGGTCACTGGTAATCGGGATTGAGATCTGAGGATGGTCACTGGTAATCGGGATTGAGATCTGAGTATGGTCACTGGGAATCGGGAGTGAATTCTGAGGATGGTCACTGGTAATCCGGAGTGAGTTCTGAGGATGGTCACTGGCAATTGGGAGTGAGATCTGAGGATGGTCACTGGTAATTGGGAGTGAGATCTGAGGATGGTCACTGGTAATTGGGAGTGAGATCTGAGGATGGTTACTGGTAAACCGGAGTGAGATCTGAAGATGGTCACTGGTAATCGGGGGTGAATTCTGAGGATGGTTACTGGTAATTGGGAGTGAGATCTGAGGATGGTCACTGTGAATCGGGAGTGAATTCTGAGGATGTTTGCTGGTATTCGGGCGTGAAATCGGCGGATGGTCACTGGTATTCGGGAGTGAGATCTGAGGATGATAACTGGTATTCGGCAGTGAGATCTGAGGATGATTACTGGTATTCGGGAGTGAGATCTGAGGATGATTATTGGTATTCGGGAGTGAGATCTGAGGATGATTACTGGTATTCGGGAGTGAGATCTGAGGATGATTACTGGTATTCGGGAGTGAGATCTGAGGATGATTATTGGTAATTGGGAGTGAGACCTGAGGTTGGTTACTGATAACCGGGAGTGAATTCTGAGGATGGTCACTGGTAATCGCGAGTGAGATCTGAGGATGGTCACTGGTAATCCGGAGTGAGATCTGAGAATGGTTACTGGCAATCGGGAGTGTGATCTGAGGATGGTCACTGGTAATCGGGAGTGTGATCTGAGGATGGTCACTGGTAATCGGGAGTGTGATCTGAGGATGGTCACTGGTAATCGGGAGTGAGATCTGAGGATGGTCACTGGTAACTGGGAGTGAGATTTGAAGATGGTTGCTGGTATTCGGGAGTGAGATCTGTAGATGATTACTGGTAATCGGGAGTGAGATCTGAGGATGGTTACTGGTAATTGGGAGTGAGATCTGAGGATGGTCTCTGGAAATTGTGAATGAAATCTGAGGATGGTCACTGGGAATCGGGAGTGAGATCTGAGGATGGTTACCGGTAATCGGGAGTGAGATTTGAAGATGGTCACTGGTAATCGGGAGTGAGATCTGAAGATGGTTACTTGTAATCAGGAGTGAGATCTGAGGATGGTGACTGGGAATCGGGAGCGAATTCTGAGGATGTTTGCTGGTATTCGGGAGTGAGATCTGAAGATGGTCACTGGTAATCCGGAGTGAAATAGGAGGATGGTCATTGGTAATCGGGGGTGAATTCTGAGGATGGTCACTGGTAATTGGGAGTGGAATCTGAGGATGGTTACTGGTAATCGGGAGTGAGATCTGAGGATGGTCACTGGTAATCGGGATTGAATTCTGAGGATGGTCACTGGTAATCGCGAGTGAGATCTGAGGATGGTCACTGGTAATCGGGAGTGAGTTCTGAGGATGGTCACTGGTAATCGGGAGTGAATTCTGAGGATGGTTACTGGTAATCCGGAGTGAGTTCTGAGGATGGTCACTGGCAATTGGGAGTGAGATCTGAGGATGGTTACTGGTAAAGCGGAGTGAGTTCTGAGGATGGTCAATGGTAATTGGGAGTGAGATCTGAGGATGGTTACTGGTAAACCGGAGTGAGTTCTGAGGATGGTCACTGGTAATCGGGAGTGAGACCTGAGGATGGTTACTGATAATCGGGAGTGTGGTCTGAGGATGGTCACTGGTAATCGGGAGTGAATTCTGAGGATGGTCACTGGTAATCGGCAGTGAGATCTGAAGATGGTCACAGGTAATTGGGAGTGAGATCTGAGGATGATTATTGGTAATCCGGAGTGAGATCTGAGGATGGTCACTGGTAATCGGGAGTGAGATCTGAAGATGGTCACAGGTAATTGGGAGTGAGTTCTGAGGATGATTATTGGTAATCCGGAGTGAGATCTGAGGATGGTCACTGGTAATCGGGAGTGAGATCTGAAGATGGTCACTGGTAATCGGGAGTGAGATCTGAGGATGGCCACTGGTAATTTGGAGTGAGATCTGAGGATGGTCACTGGTAATCCGGAGTGTGATCTGAGGATGGTCACTGGGAATCGGGAGTGAGATCTGAGGATGATTATTGGTAATTGGGAGTGAGACCTGAGGTTGGTTACTGGTAACCGGGAGTGAATTCTGAGGATGTTCACTGGTAATCGGGAGTGAGATCTGAGGATGGTCGCTGGTAATCGGGAGTGAGATCTGAGGATGGTCACCGGTAATCGGGAGTGATATCTGAGGATGGTTACTGGTAATTGGGAGTGAGATCTGCGGATGGTTACTGGTAATCCGGAGTGAGATCTGAGGATGGTTACAGGTATTTGGGAGTGAGATCTGAGGATGATTACTGGTAATCGGGAGTGAGGTCTGAGGATGGTCACTGGTAATCGGGAGTGAGATCTGAAGATGATCACTGGTAATCGGGGGTGAATTCTGACGATGGTCACTGGTAATTGGGAGTGAGATCTGAGGATGGTCACTGGTAATCCAGAGTGAGTTCTGAGGATGGACACTGGTAATCGGGAGAGAGATTTGAAGATGGTCACTGGTAATCGGGCGTGAATTCTGAGGATGGCTATTGGTAATCTGGAGTGAGATCTGAGGATGGTCACTCGTAATCGGGAGTGAGATCTGAGGATGGTTACTGGTAATTGGGAGTGAGATCTGAGGATGGTTACTGGTAAACCGGAGTGAGTTCTGCGGATGGTTACTGGTAATTGGGAGTGAGATCTGAGGATGGTCACTGGTAATTGGGAGTGAGATCTGAGGATGGTCACTGGTAATCCAGAGTGAGTTCTGAGGATGGACACTGGTAATCGGGAGAGAGATTTGAAGATGGTCACTGGTAATCGGGCGTGAATTCTGAGGATGGCTATTGGTAATCTGGAGTGAGATCTGAGGATGGTCACTCGTAATCGGGAGTGAGATCTGAGGATGGTTACTGGTAATTGGGAGTGAGATCTGAGGATGGTTACTGGTAAACCGGAGTGAGTTCTGCGGATGGTTACTGGTAATTGGGAGTGAGATCTGAGGATGGCCACTGGTAATTTGGAGTGAGATCTGAGGATGGTCACTGGTAATCCGGAGTGTGATCTGAGGATGGTCACTGGGAATCGGGAGTGAGATCTGAGGATGATTATTGGTAATTGGGAGTGAGACCTGAGGTTGGTTACTGGTAACCGGGAGTGAATTCTGAGGATGTTCACTGGTAATCGGGAGTGAGATCTGAGGATGGTCGCTGGTAATCGGGAGTGAATTCTGAGGATGGTTACCGGCAATCCGGTGTGAAATCTGAGGATGTTCACTGGTAATCGTGAGTGAGATCTGAGGATGGTCACCGGTAATCGGGAGTGATATCTGAGGATGGTTACTGGTAATTGGGAGTGAGCTCTGCGGATGGTTACTGGTAATCCGGAGTGAGATCTGAGGATGGTTACAGGTATTTGGGAGTGAGATCTGAGGATGATTACTGGTAATCGGGAGTGAGGTCTGAGGATGGTCACTGGTAATCGGGAGTGAGATCTGAAGATGATCACTGGTAATCGGGGGTGAATTCTGACGATGGTCACTGGTAATTGGGAGTGAGATCTGAGGATGGTCACTGGTAATTGGGAGTGAGATCTGAGGATGGTCACTGGTAATCCGGAGTGAGTTCTGAGGATGGACACTGGTAATCGGGAGAGAGATTTGAAGATGGTCACTGGTAATCGGGCGTGAATTCTGAGGATGGCTATTGGTAATCTGGAGTGAGATCTGAGGATGGTCACTCGTAATCGGGAGTGAGATCTGAGGATGGTTACTGGTAATTGGGAGTGAGATCTGAGGATGGTTACTGGTAAACCGGAGTGGGTTCTGCGGATGGTTACTGGTAATTGGGAGTGAGATCTGAGGATGGTCACTAGTAATCCGGAGTGAGATCTGAGGATGGTTACCGGTAATCCGGAGTGAAATCTGAGGAATGTCACTGGTAATCGGGAGTGAGGTCTGAGGATGGTCACTGTGAATCGGGAGTGAGATCTGCGGATGATTACTGGTATTCGGGAGTGAGATCTGAGGATGATTACTGGTATTCGGGAGTGAGATCTGAGGATGGTTACTGGTATTCGGGAGTGAGATCTGAGGATGGTTACTGGTAAACCGGAGTGAGATCTGAGGATGGTCACTGGGAATCGGGAGTGAGATCTGAGGATGATTATTGGTAATTGGGAGTGAGACCTGAGGTTGGTTACTGGTAACCGGGAGTGAATTCTGAGGATGGTTACTGGTAAACCGGAGTGAGTTCCGAAGATGGTCACTGGTAATCGGGAGTGAATTCTGAGGATGGTTACAGGTAATCGGTAGTGAGATCTGAGGATGGTCACTGGTAATCGGTAGTGAGATCTGAGGATTGTCAATGTGAATCGGGAGTGACTTCTGAGGATGTTTGCTGGAATTCGGGAGTGAAATCGGAGGATGGTCACTGGTAATCGGGAGTGAGATCTGAGGATGGCCACTGGTAATTTGGAGTGAGATCTGAAGATGGTCACTGGGAATCGGGAGTGAGATCTGAGGATGATTACTGGTATTCGGGAGTGAGATCTGAGGATGTTTATTGGTAATTGGGAGTGAGACCTGAGGTTGGTTACTGGTAACCGGGAGTGAATTCTGAGGATGGTCACTGGTAATCGGGAGTGAGATCTGAGGATGGTCGCTGGTAATCGGGAGTGAATTCTGAGGATGGTTACCGGCAATCCGGAGTGAAATCTGAGGATGTTTACTGGTAATCGGGAGTGAGATCTGAGGATGGTCACCGGTAATCGGGAGTGATATCTGAGGATGGAGACTGGTAATTGGGAGTGAGATCTGAGGATGGTTACTGGTAATCCGGAGTGAGATCTGAGGATGGTTACAGGTATTTGGGAGTGAAATATGAGGATGATTACTGGTAATCGGGAGTGAGGTCTGAGGATGGTCACTGGTAATCGGGAGTGAGATCTGAGGATGGTCACTGGTAATCGGGGGTGAATTCTGAGGATGGTTACTGGTAATCGGTAGTGGAATCTGAGTATGGTCACTGTGAATCGGGAGTGAATTCTGAGGATGTTTGCTGGTATTCGGGAGTGAAATCGGAGGATGGTCACTGGTAATCCGGAGTGCGATCTGAGGATGGTCACTGTTAATCGGGATTCAATTCTGAGGATGGTCACTGGTAATCGGGAGTGAGATCTGAGGATGGTCACTGGTAATCGGGAGAGAGATCTGAGGATGGTCACTGGTAATCGGGATTGAGATCTGAGTATGGTTACTGGGAATTGGGAATGAATTATGAGGATGGTCACTGGTAATCGGGATTGAATTCTGAGGATGGTCACTGGTAATCGGGAGTGAGATCTGAGGATGGTCACTGGTAATCGGGAGTGAGTTCTGAGGATGGTTACTGGTAATCCGGAGTGAGTTCTGAGGATGGTCACTGGCAATTGGGAGTGAGGTCTGAGGATGGTCACTGTTAATCGGGATTCAATTCTGAGGATGGTTACAGGTATTCGGGAGTGAAATCTGAGGATGGTCACTGGTAATCGGGATTGAGATCTGAGGATGGTCACTGGAAATCGTGATTGAGATCTGAGTATGGTTACTTGGAATTGGGAGTGAATTCTGAGGATGGTCACTGGTAATCGGGATTGAATTCTGAGGATGGTCACTGGTAATCCGGAGTGAGTTCTGAGGATGGTCACTGGCAATTGGGAGTGAGATCTGAGGATGGTCACTGGTAATTGGGAGTGAGATCTGAGGATGGTCACTGGTAATTGGGAGTGAGATCTGAAGATGGTCACTGGTAATCGGGGGTGAATTCTGAGGATGGTTACTGGTAATTGGGAGTGAGATCTGAGGATGGTCACTGTGAATCGGGAGTGAATTCTGAGGATGTTTGCTGGTATTCGGGCGTGAAATCGGCGGATGGTCATTGGTATTCGGGAGTGAGATCTGAGGATGATAACTGGTATTCGGCAGTGAGATCTGAGGATGATTACTGGTATTCGGGAGTGAGATCTGAGGATGATTATTGGTACTCGGGAGTGAGATCTGAGGATGATTACTGGTATTCGGGAGTGAGATCTGAGGATGATTACTGGTATTCGGGAGTGAGATCTGAGGATGATTATTGGTAATTGGGAGTGAGACCTGAGGTTGGTTACTGATAACCGGGAGTGAATTCTGAGGATGGTCACTGGTAATCGCGAGTGAGATCTGAGGATGGTCACTGGTAATCCGGAGTGAGATCTGAGAATGGTTACTGGCAATCGGGAGTGTGATCTGAGGATGGTCACTGGTAATTGGGAGTGAGATCTGAGGATGGTCACTGGTAACTGGGAGTGAGATTTGAAGATGGTTGCTGGTATTCGGGAGTGAGATCTGTAGATGATTACTGGTAATCGGGAGTGAGATCTGAGGATGGTTACTGATAATTGGGAGTGAGATCTGAGGATGGTCTCTGGAAATTGTGAATGAAATCTGAGGATGGTCACTGGGAATCGGGAGTGAGATCTGAGGATGGTTACCGGTAATCGGGAGTGAGATTTGAAGATGGTCACTGGTAATCGGGAGTGAGATCTGAAGATGGTTACTTGTAATCAGGAGTGAGATCTGAGGATGGTGACTGGGAATCGGGAGCGAATTCTGAGGATGTTTGCTGGTATTCGGGAGTGAGATCTGAAGATGGTCACTGGTAATCCGGAGTGAAATAGGAGGATGGTCATTGGTAATCGGGGGTGAATTCTGAGGATGGTCACTGGTAATTGGGAGTGGAATCTGAGGATGGTTACTGGTAATCGGGAGTGAGATCTGAGGATCGTCACTGGTAATCGGGATTGAATTCTGAGGATGGTCGCTGGTAATCGCGAGTGAGATCTGAGGATGGTCACTGGTAATCGGGAGTGAGTTCTGAGGATGGTCACTGGTAATCGGGAGTGAATTCTGAGGATGGTTACTGGTAATCCGGAGTGAGTTCTGAGGATGGTCACTGGCAATTGGGAGTGAGATCTGAGGATGGTTACTGGTAAAGCGGAGTGAGTTCTGAGGATGGTCAATGGTAATTGGGAGTGAGTTCTGAGGATGGTCACTGGTAATCGGGAGTGTGACCTGAGGATGGTTACTGATAATCGGGAGTGTGGTCTGAGGATGGTCACTGGTAATCGGGAGTGAATTCTGAGGATGGTCACTGGTAACCGGGAGTGAGATCTGAGGATGGTTACCGGTAATCGGGAGTGAGATTTAAAGATGGTCACTGGTAATCGGGAGTGAGATCTGAAGATGGTCACTGGTAATCCGGAGTAAAATCTGAGGATGGTCACTGGTAATCGGGAGTGAATTCTGAGGATGGTTACTGGTAATCCGGAGTGAGTTCTGAGGATGGTCACTGGCAATTGGGAGTGAGATCTGAGGATGGTTACTGGTAAAGCGGAGTGAGTTCTGAGGATGGTCAATGGTAATTGGGAGTGAGTTCTGAGGATGGTCACTGGTAATCGGGAGTGTGACCTGAGGATGGTTACTGATAATCGGGAGTGTGGTCTGAGGATGGTCACTGGTAATCGGGAGTGAATTCTGAGGATGGTCACTGGTAACCGGGAGTGAGATCTGAGGATGGTTACCGGTAATCGGGAGTGAGATTTAAAGATGGTCACTGGTAATCGGGAGTGAGATCTGAAGATGGTCACTGGTAATCCGGAGTAAAATCTGAGGATGGTCACTGGCAATCGGGTTTGAGATCTGAGGATGGTTACTGGTAATCCGGAGTGAGATCTGAGGATGGTCACTGGTAATCCGGAGTGAGATCTGAGGATGGTCACTGGTAATCGCGAGTGAGATCTGAGGATGGTCACAGGTAATCGCGAGTGAGATCTGAGGATGGTCACTGGTAATCCGGAGTGAGTTCTGAGAATGGTTACTGGTAATCGGGAGTGAGATCTGAGGATGGCCACTGGTAATTGGGAGTGAGATCTGAAGATGGTTACTGGTAATCCGGAGTGAAATAGGAGGATGGTCATTGGTAATCGGGAGTGAATTCTGAGGATGTTTGCTGGTATTCGGGAGTGAGATCTGAAGATGGTCACTGGTAATACGGAGTGAAATAGGGGGATGGTCATTGGTAATCGGGATTGAGATCTGAGGATGCTTACTGGTAACTGGGAGTGAGATTTGAAGATGGTTGCTGGTATTCGGGAGTGAGATATGTAGATGATTACTGGTAATCGGGAGTGAATTCTGAGGATGGTCACTGGTAATCGGGAGTGAATTCTGTGGATGGTCACTGGTAATCGGGAATGAGATCTGAGGATGGTCACTGGTAATCGGGAGTGAGATCTGAAGATGGTCACTGGTAATTGGGAGTGAGATCTGAGGATGATTATTGGTAATCCGGTGAGATCTGAGAATGGTTACTGGTATTTGGGAGTGAGATCTGAAGATGGTTATTTGTAATCCGGAGAGAGATCTGAGGATGGTTACTGGGAATCGGGAGTGAGATCTGAGATTGTTTGCTGATAATTCGGAGTGAGATCTGAGGATGGTTACTGGTAATCAGGAGCGAATTCTGAGGATGTTTGCTGGTATTCGGGAGTGAGATCTGAAGATGGTCACTGGTAATCCGGAGTGAAATAGGAGGATGGTCATTGGTAATCGGGATTGAGATCTGAGGATTATTACTGGTAACTGGGAGTGAGATTTGAAGATGGTTGCTGGTATTCGGGAGTGAGATCTGTAGATGATTACTGGTAATCGGGAGTGAATTCTGAGGATGGTCACTGGTAATCGGGAGTGAGATCTGAGGATGGCCACTGGTAATTGGGAGTGAGATCTGAGGATGGTCACTGGTAATCCGGAGTGAGATCTGAGGATGGCCACTGGTAATTGGGAGTGAGACCTGAGGTTGGTTACTGGTAACCGGGAGTGAATTCTGAGGATGGTCACTGGTAATCGGGAGTGAGATCTGAGGATGGTCGCTGGTAATCGGGAGTGAATTCTGAGGATGGTTACCGGCAATCCGGAGTGAGATCTGAGGATGGTTACAGGTATTTGGGAGTGAGATCTGAGGATGATCACTGGTAATCGGGGGTGAATTCTGAGGATGGCTATTGGTAATCTGGAGTGAGATCTGAGGATGGTTACTACTAATCGGGAGTGAGATCTGAGTATGGTTACTGGTAATTGGGAGTGAGATCTGAGGATGGTTACTTGTAAACCGGAGTGAGTTCTGCGGATGGTCACTGTTAATTGGGAGAGAGATCTGAGGATGGTTACTGGTAAACCGGAGTGAGATCTGAAGATGGTCGCTGGTAATCGGGGGTGAATTCTGAGGATGGTTACTGGTAATCGGTAGTGAGATCTGAGGATGGTCACTGTGAATCGGGAGTGAATTCTGAGGATGCTTGCTGGTAATCGGGAGTGAAATCGGAGGATGGTCACTGGTAATCCGGAGTGAGATCTGAGGATGGTCACTGGTAATCGGGAGTGAGATCTGAGGATGGTTACTGGGAATCGGGAGTGAATTCTGAGGATGGTCACTGGTAATCGGGATTGAGATCTGAGTATGGTCAATGGTAATTGGGAGTGGAATCTGAGGATGGTTACTGGTAATCGGGACTGAAATCTGAGGATGATTACTGGTAATTGGGAGTGGAATCTGAGGATGGTTACTGGTAATCGGGAGTGAATTCTGAGGATGTTTGCTGGTATTCGGGAGTGAAATCGGAAGATGGACACTGGTAATCCGGAGTGAGATCTGAGGATGGTTACTGGTAATCGGGAGTGAATTCTGAGGATGGTCACTGGTAATCGGGATTGAATTCTGAGGATGGTCACTGGTAATCGGGGGTGAATTCTGAGGATGGTTACTGATAATCGGGATTGAATTCTGAGGATGGTCACTGGTAATCGCGAGTGAGATCTGAGGATGGTCACTGGTATTCGGGAGTGAGATCTGAGGATGGTCACTGGTAATCGGGAGTGAATTCTGAGGATGGTTACTGGTAATCCGGAGTGAGTTCTGAAGATGGTCACTGGCAATTGGTAGTGAGATCTGAGGATGGTTACTGGTAAAGCGGAGTGAGTTCTGAGGATGGTCAATGGTAATTGGGAGTGAGATCTGAGGATGATTACTGGTAAACCGGAGTGAGTTCTGAGGATGGTCACTGGTAATCGGGAGTGAGACCTGAGGATGGTTACTGATAATCGGGAGTGTGGTCTGAGGATGGTCACTGGTAATCGGGAGTGAATTCTGAGGATGGTCACTGGTAACCGGGAGTGAGATCTGAGGATGGTTACCGGTAATCGGGAGTGAGATTTAAAGATGGTCACTGGTAATCGGGAGTGAGGTCTGAAGATGGTCACTGGTAATCCGGAGTAAAATCTGAGGATGGTCACTGGCAATCGGGTTTGAGATCTGAGGATGGTTACTGGTAAACCGGAGTGAGATCTGAAGATGGTCGCTGGTAATCGGGGGTGAATTCTGAGGATGGTTACTGGTAATCGGTAGTGAGATCTGAGGATGGTCACTGTGAATCGGGAGTGAATTCTGAGGATGCTTGCTGGTAATCGGGAGTGAAATCGGAGGATGGTCACTGGTAATCCGGAGTGAGATCTGAGGATGGTCACTGGTAATCGGGAGTGAGATCTGAGGATGGTTACTGGGAATCGGGAGTGAATTCTGAGGATGGTCACTGGTAATCGGGATTGAGATCTGAGTATGGTCAATGGTAATTGGGAGTGGAATCTGAGGATGGTTACTGGTAATCGGGACTGAAATCTGAGGATGATTACTGGTAATTGGGAGTGGAATCTGAGGATGGTTACTGGTAATCGGGAGTGAATTCTGAGGATGTTTGCTGGTATTCGGGAGTGAAATCGGAAGATGGACACTGGTAATCCGGAGTGAGATCTGAGGATGGTTACTGGTAATCGGGAGTGAATTCTGAGGATGGTCACTGGTAATCGGGGGTGAATTCTGAGGATGGTTACTGATAATCGGGATTGAATTCTGAGGATGGTCACTGGTAATCGCGAGTGAGATCTGAGGATGGTCACTGGTATTCGGGAGTGAGATCTGAGGATGGTCACTGGTAATCGGGAGTGAATTCTGAGGATGGTTACTGGTAATCCGGAGTGAGTTCTGAAGATGGTCACTGGCAATTGGTAGTGAGATCTGAGGATGGTTACTGGTAAAGCGGAGTGAGTTCTGAGGATGGTCAATGGTAATTGGGAGTGAGATCTGAGGATGGTTACTGGTAAACCGGAGTGAGTTCTGAGGATGGTCACTGGTAATCGGGAGTGAGACCTGAGGATGGTTACTGATAATCGGGAGTGTGGTCTGAGGATGGTCACTGGTAATCGGGAGTGAATTCTGAGGATGGTCACTGGTAACCGGGAGTGAGATCTGAGGATGGTTACCGGTAATCGGGAGTGAGATTTAAAGATGGTCACTGGTAATCGGGAGTGAGGTCTGAAGATGGTCACTGGTAATCCGGAGTAAAATCTGAGGATGGTTACTGGCAATCGGGTTTGAGATCTGAGGATGGTTACTGGTAATCCGGAGTGAGATCTGAGGATGGTCACTGGTAATCCGGAGTGAGATCTGAGGATGGTCACTGGTAATCGCGAGTGAGATCTGAGGATGGTCACAGGTAATCGCGAGTGAGATCTGAAGATGGTCACTGGTAATTGGGAGTGAGATCTGAGGATGATTACTGGTAATCGGGAGTGAGGTCTGAGGATGGTCACTGGTAATCGGGAGTGAGATCTGCGGATGGTCACTGTTAATTGGGAGTGAGATCTGAGGATGGTTACTGGTAAACCGGAGTGAGATCTGAAGATGGTCACTGTGAATCGGGAGTGAATTCTGAGGATGTTTGCTGGTAATCGGGAGTGAAATCGGAGGATGGTCACTGGTAATCGGGGGTGAATTCTGAGGATGGTTACTGGTAATTGGGAGTGAGATCTGAGGATGGTCACTGTGAATCGGGAGTGAATTCTGAGGATGGTCACTGGTAATCGGGAATGAGATCTGAGGATGGTCACTGGTAATCGGGAGTGAGATCTGAAGATGGTCACTGGTAATTGGGAGTGAGATCTGAAGATGGTTATTTGTAATCCGGAGAGAGATCTGAGGATGGTTACTGGGAATCGGGAGTGAGATCTGAGATTGTTTGCTGATAATTCGGAGTGAGATCTGAGGATGGTTACTGGTAATCAGGAGCGAATTCTGAGGATGATTGCTGGTATTCGGGAGTGAGATCTGAAGATGGTCACTGGTAATCCGGAGTGAAATAGGAGGATGGTCATTGGTAATCGGGATTGAGATCTGAGGATGATTACTGGTAACTGGGAGTGAGATTTGAAGATGGTCTCTGGAAATTGTGAATGAAATCTGAGGATGGTCACTAGGAATCGGGAGTGAGATCTGAGGATGATTACTGGTATTCGGGAGTGAGATCTGAGGATGGTCACTGGGAATCGGGAGTGAGATCTGAGGATGATTACTGGTATTCGGGAGTGAGATCTGAGGATGATTATTGGTAATTGGGAGTGAGACCTGAGGTTGGTTACTGGTAATCGGGAGTGAGATCTGAGGATGGTCGCTGGTAATCGGGAGTGAATTCTGAGGATGGTTACCGGCAATCCGGATTGAAATCTGAGGATGGTTACTGGTAATTGGGAGTGAGATCTGAGGATGGTTACTGGTAATCCGGAGTGAGATCTGAGGATGGTTACTGGTAATCGGGAGTGAGATCTGAGGATGGTTACTGGTATTTGGGAGTGAGATCTGAGGATGATTACTGGTAATCGGGAGTGAGGTCTGAGGATGGTCACTGGTAATCGGGAGTGAGATCTGAGGATGGTGACTACTAATCGGGAGTGAGATCTGAGTATGGTTACTGGTAATTTGGAGTGAGATCTGTGGATGGTTACTTGTAAACCGGAGTGAGTTCTGCGGATGGTCACTGTTAATTGGGAGTGAGATCTGAGGATGGTTACTGGTAAACCGGAGTGAGATCTGAAGATGGTCACTGTGAATCGGGAGTGAATTCTGAGGATGTTTGCTGGTAATCGGGAGTGAAATCGGAGGATGGTCACTGGTAATCCGGAGTGAGATCTGAGGATGTTCACTGGTAATCGGGATTGAATTCTGAGGATGGTCACTGGTAATCGGGAGTGAGATCTGAGGATGGTTACTGGTAATCGCGAGTGAGATCTGAGGATGGTCACTGTGAATCGGGAGTGAATTCTGAGGATGTTTGCTGGTAATCGGGAGTGAAATCGGAGGATGGTCACTGGTAATCCGGAGTGAGATCTGAGGATGGTCACTGGTAATCGCGATTGAATTCTGAGGATGGTCACTGGTAATCGGGAGTGAGATCTGAGGATGGTCACGGGTAATCGGGATTGAGATCTGAGCATGGTTACTGGGAATCGGGAGTGAATTCTGAGGATGGTCACTGGTAATCGGGATTGAATTCTGAGGATGGTCACTGGTAATCGGGAGTGAATTCGGAGGATGGTTACTGGTAATCCGGAGTGTGTTCTGAGGATGGTCACTGGCAATTGGGAGTGAGATCTGAGGATGGTTACTGGTAAAGCGGAGTGAGTTCTGAGGATGGTCACTGGTAATTGGGAGTGAGATCTGAGGATGGTTACTGGTAATCGGGAGTGAGATCTGAGTATGGTCACTGGTAATCGGGAGAGAGATTTGTAGATGGTCACTGGTAATCGGGAGTGAGATCGGAGGATGGTCACTGGTAATCGGCAGTGAATTCTGAGGATGGTCACTGGTAATCGGGAGTGAGATCTGAAGATGGTCACTGGTAATCGGTAGTGAGATCTGAGGATGGTCACGGGTAATCGGGATTGAGATCTGAGTATGGTTACTGGGAATCGGGAGTGAATTCTGAGGATGGTCACTGGTAATCGGGATTGAATTCTGCGGATGGTCACTGGTAATCGGGAGTGAATTCGGAGGATGGTTACTGGTAATCCGGAGTGAGTTCTGAGGATGGTCACTGGCAATTGGGAGTGAGATCTGAGGATGGTTACTGGTAAAGCGGAGTGAGTTCTGAGGATGGTCACTGGTAATTGGGAGTGAGATCTGAGGATGGTTACTGGTAATCGGGAGTGAGATCTGAGTATGGTCACTGGTAATCGGGAGAGAGATTTGTAGATGGTCACTGGTAATCGGGCGTGAGATCGGAGGATGGTCACTGGTAATCGGCAGTGAATTCTGAGGATGGTCACTGGTAATCGGGAGTGAGATCTGAAGATGGTCACAGATAATTGGGAGTGAGATCTGAGGATGATTATTGGTAATCCGGAGTGAGATCTGAGGATGGTCACTGGTAATCGGGAGTGAGATCTGAAGATGGTCACAGGTAATTGGGAGTGAGAAGTGAGGATGATTATTGGTAATCCGGAGTGAGATCTGAGGATGGTCACTGGTAATCGGGAGTGAGATCTGAAGATGGTCACTGGTAATCGGGAGTGAGATCTGAGGATGGCCACTGGTAATTTGGAGTGAGATCTGAGGATGGTCACTGGTAATCCGGAGTGAGATCTGAGGATGGTCACTGGGAATCGGGAGTGAGATCTGAGGATGGTCACCGGTAATCGGGAGTGATATCTGAGGATGGTTAATGGTAATTGGGAGTGAGATCTGAGGATGGTTACTGGTAATCCGGAGTGAGATCTGAGGATGGTTACAGGTATTTGGGAGTGAGATCTGAGGATGGTTACTGGTAATCGGGATTGAGATCTGAGGATGATTACTGGTAATCGGGAGTGAGGTCTGAGGATGGTTACTGGTAATCCGGAGTGAGATCTGAGGATGGTCACTGGTAATCCGGAGTGAGATCTGAGGATGGTTACAGGTAATCGGGAGTGATATCTGAGGATGGTCACCGGGAATCGGGAGTGATATCTGAGGATGGTTACTGGTAACCGGGAGTGAGATCTGAGGATGGTTACCGGTAATCGGGAGTGAGATTTAAAGATGGTCACTGGTAATCGGGAGTGAGGTCTGAAGATGGTCACTGGTAATCCGGAGTAAAATCTGAGTATGGTCACTGGCAATCGGGTTTGAGATCTGAGGATGGTTACTGGTAATCCGGAGTGAGATCTGAGGATGGTCACTGGTAATCCGGAGTGAGATCTGAGGATGGTCACTGGTAATCGCGAGTGAGATCTGAGGATGGTCACAGGTAATCGCGAGTGAGATCTGTGGATGGTCACTGGTAATCCGGAGTGAGATCTGAGAATGGTTACTGGTAATCGGGAGTGAGATCTGAGGATGGCCACTGGTAATTGGGAGTGAGATCTGAAGATGGTTACTGGTAATCCGGAGTGAAATAGGAGGATGGTCATTGGTAATCGGGAGTGAATTCTGAGGATGTTTGCTGGTATTCGGGAGTGAGATCTGAAGATGGTCACCGGTAATCGGGAGTGATATCTGAGGATGGTTACTGGTAATTGGGAGTGAGATCTGAGGATGGTTACTGGTAATCCGGAGTGAGATCTGAGGATGGTTACAGGTATTTGGGAGTGAGATCTGAGGATGGTTACTGGTAATCGGGATTGAGATCTGAGGATGATTACTGGTAATCGGGAGTGAGGTCTGAGGATGGTTACTGGTAATCCGGAGTGAGATCTGAGGATGGTCACTGGTAATCCGGAGTGAGATCTGAGGATGGTTACAGGTAATCGGGAGTGATATCTGAGGATGGTCACCGGGAATCGGGAGTGATATCTGAGGATGGTTACTGGTAACCGGGAGTGAGATCTGAGGATGGTTACCGGTAATCGGGAGTGAGATTTAAAGATGGTCACTGGTAATCGGGAGTGAGGTCTGAAGATGGTCACTGGTAATCCGGAGTAAAATCTGAGTATGGTCACTGGCAATCGGGTTTGAGATCTGAGGATGGTTACTGGTAATCCGGAGTGAGATCTGAGGATGGTCACTGGTAATCCGGAGTGAGATCTGAGGATGGTCACTGGTAATCGCGAGTGAGATCTGAGGATGGTCACAGGTAATCGCGAGTGAGATCTGTGGATGGTCACTGGTAATCCGGAGTGAGATCTGAGAATGGTTACTGGTAATCGGGAGTGAGATCTGAGGATGGCCACTGGTAATTGGGAGTGAGATCTGAAGATGGTTACTGGTAATCCGGAGTGAAATAGGAGGATGGTCATTGGTAATCGGGAGTGAATTCTGAGGATGTTTGCTGGTATTCGGGAGTGAGATCTGAAGATGGTCACTGGTAATACGGAGTGAAATAGGGGGATGGTCATTGGTAATCGGGATTGAGATCTGAGGATGGTTATTGATAATTGGGAGTGAGATCTGAGGATGCTTACTGGTAACTGGGAGTGAGATTTGAAGATGGTTGCTGGTATTCGGGAGTGAGATATGTAGATGATTACTGGTAATCGGGAGTGAATTCTGAGGATGGTCACTGGTAATCGGGAGTGAATTCTGTGGATGGTCACTGGTAATCGGGAATGAGATCTGAGGATGGTCACTGGTAATCGGGAGTGAGATCTGAAGATGGTCACTGGTAATTGGGAGTGAGATCTGAGGATGATTACTGGTAATCGGGAGTGAGGTCTGAGGATGGTCACTGGTAATCGGGAGTGAGATCTGCGGATGGTCACTGATAATCGGGGGTGAATTCTGAGGATGGTTACTGGTAATTGGGAGTGAGATCTGAGGATGGTCACTGATAATCGCGATTGAATTCTGAGGATGGTCACTGGTAATCGGGAGTGAGATCTGAGGATGGTCACGGGTAATCGGGATTGAGATCTGAGCATGGTTACTGGGAATCGGGAGTGAATTCTGAGGATGGTCACTGGTAATCGGGATTGAATTCTGAGGATGGTCACTGGTAATCGGGAGTGAATTCGGAGGATGGTTACTGGTAATCCGGAGTGAGTTCTGAGGATGGTCACTGGCAATTGGGAGTGAGATCTGAGGATGGTTACTGGTAAAGCGGAGTGAGTTCTGAGGATGGTCACTGGTAATTGGGAGTGAGATCTGAGGATGGTTACTGGTAATCGGGAGTGAGATCTGAGTATGGTCACTGGTAATCGGGAGAGAGATTTGTAGATGGTCACTGGTAATCGGGAGTGAGATCGGAGGATGGTCACTGGTAATCGGCAGTGAATTCTGAGGATGGTCACTGGTAATCGGGTGTGAGATCTGAAGATGGTCACAGGTAATTGGGAGTGAGATCTGAGGATGATTATTGGTAATCCGGAGTGAGATCTGAGGATGGTCACTGGTAATCGGGAGTGAGATCTGAAGATGGTCACTGGTAATCGGTAGTGAGATCTGAGGATGGTCACGGGTAATCGGGATTGAGATCTGAGTATGGTTACTGGGAATCGGGAGTGAATTCTGAGGATGGTCACTGGTAATCGGGATTGAATTCTGAGGATGGTCACTGGTAATCGGGAGTGAATTCGGAGGATGGTTACTGGTAATCCGGAGTGAGTTCTGAGGATGGTCACTGGCAATTGGGAGTGAGATCTGAGGATGGTTACTGGTAAAGCGGAGTGAGTTCTGAGGATGGTCACTGGTAATTGGGAGTGAGATCTGAGGATGGTTACTGGTAATCGGGAGTGAGATCTGAGTATGGTCACTGGTAATCGGGAGAGAGATTTGTAGATGGTCACTGGTAATCGGGAGTGAGATCGGAGGATGGTCACTGGTAATCGGCAGTGAATTCTGAGGATGGTCACTGGTAATCGGGAGTGAGATCTGAAGATGGTCACAGATAATTGGGAGTGAGATCTGAGGATGATTATTGGTAATCCGGAGTGAGATCTGAGGATGGTCACTGGTAATCGGGAGTGAGATCGGAAGATGGTCACAGGTAATTGGGAGTGAGAAGTGAGGATGATTATTGGTAATCCGGAGTGAGATCTGAGGATGGTCACTGGTAATCGGGAGTGAGATCTGAAGATGGTCACTGGTAATCGGGAGTGAGATCTGAGGATGGCCACTGGTAATTTGGAGTGAGATCTGAGGATGGTCACTGGTAATCCGGAGTGAGATCTGAGGATGGTCACTGGGAATCGGGAGTGAGATCTGAGGATGATTTTTGGTAATTGGGAGTGAGACCTGAGGTTTGTTACTGGTAACCGGGAGTGAATTCTGAGGATGGTCACTGGTAATCGGGAGTGAGATCTGAGGATGGTCGCTGGTAATTGGGAGTGAATTCTGAGGATGGTTACCGGCAATCCGGAGTGAAACCTGAGGACGTTCACTGGTAATCGGGAGTGAGATCTGAGGATGGTCACCGGTAATCGGGAGTGATATCTGAGGATGGTTACTGGTAATTGGGAGTGAGATCTGAGGATGGTCACCGGTAATCGGGAGTGATATCTGAGGATGGTTACTGGTAATTGGGAGTGAGATCTGAGGATGGTTACTGGTAATCCGGAGTGAGATCTGAGGATGGTTACAGGTATTTGGGAGTGAGATCTGAGGATGATTACTGGTAATCGGGAGTGAGGTCTGAGTATGGTCACTGGTAACCGGGAGTGAATTCTGAGGATGGTCACTGGTAATCGGGAGTGAGATCTGAGGATGGTCGCTGGTAATCGGGAGTGAATTCTGAGGATGGTTACCGGCAATCCGGAGTGAAATCTGAGGATGTTCACTGGTAATCGGGAGTGAGATCTGAGGATGGTCACCGGTAATCGGGAGTGATATCTGAGGATGGTTACTGGTAATTGGGAGTGAGATCTGAGGATGGTTACTGGTAATCCGGAGTGAGATCTGAGGATGGTTACAGGTATTTGGGAGTGAGATCTGAGGATGGTTACTGGTAATCGGGATTGAGATCTGAGGATGATTACTGGTAATCGGGAGTGAGGTCTGAGGATGGTTACTGGTAATCCGGAGTGAGATCTGAGGATGGTCACTGGTAATCCGGAGTGAGATCTGAGGATGGTTACAGGTAATCGGGAGTGATATCTGAGGATGGTCACCGGGAATCGGGAGTGATATCTGAGGATGGTTACTGGTAACCGGGAGTGAGATCTGAGGATGGTTACCGGTAATCGGGAGTGAGATTTAAAGATGGTCACTGGTAATCGGGAGTGAGGTCTGAAGATGGTCACTGGTAATCCGGAGTAAAATCTGAGTATGGTCACTGGCAATCGGGTTTGAGATCTGAGGATGGTTACTGGTAATCCGGAGTGAGATCTGAGGATGGTCACTGGTAATCCGGAGTGAGATCTGAGGATGGTCACTGGTAATCGCGAGTGAGATCTGAGGATGGTCACAGGTAATCGCGAGTGAGATCTGTGGATGGTCACTGGTAATCCGGAGTGAGATCTGAGAATGGTTACTGGTAATCGGGAGTGAAATCTGAGGATGGCCACTGGTAATTGGGAGTGAGATCTGAAGATGGTTACTGGTAATCCGGAGTGAAATAGGAGGATGGTCATTGGTAATCGGGAGTGAATTCTGAGGATGTTTGCTGGTATTCGGGAGTGAGATCTGAAGATGGTCACTGGTAATACGGAGTGAAATAGGGGGATGGTCATTGGTAATCGGGATTGAGATCTGAGGATGGTTATTGATAATTGGGAGTGAGATCTGATGATGCTTACTGGTAACTGGGAGTGAGATTTGAAGATGGTTGCTGGTATTCGGGAGTGAGATATGTAGATGATTACTGGTAATCGGGAGTGAATTCTGAGGATGGTCACTGGTAATCGGGAGTGAATTCTGTGGATGGTCACTGGTAATCGGGAATGAGATCTGAGGATGGTCACTGGTAATCGGGAGTGAGATCTGAAGATGGTCACTGGTAATTGGGAGTGAGATCTGAGGATGGTTACTGGTAATCGGGAGTGAGGTCTGAGGATGGTCACTGGTAATCGGGAGTGAGATCTGCGGATGGTCACTGTTAATTGGGAGTGAGATCTGAGGATGATTATTGGTAATTGGGAGTGAGACCTGAGGTTGGTTACTGGTAACCGGGAGTGAATTCTGAGGATGGTCACTGGTAATTGGGAGTGAGATCTGAGGATGATTACTGGTAATCGGGAGTGAGGTCTGAGGATGGTCACTGGTAATCGGGAGTGAGATCTGCGGATGGTCACTGTTAATTGGGAGTGAGATCTGAGGATGGTTACTGGTAAACCGGAGTGAGATCTGAAGATGGTCACTGTGAATCGGGAGTGAATTCTGAGGATGTTTGCTAGTAATCGGGAGTGAAATCGGAGGATGGTCACTGGTAATCGGGGGTGAATTCTGAGGATGGTTACTGGTAATTGGGAGTGAGATCTGAGGATGGTCACTGTGAATCGGGAGTGAATTCTGAGGATGGTCACTGGTAATCGGGAATGAGATCTGAGGATGGTCACTGGTAATCGGGAGTGAGATCTGAAGATGGTCACTGGTAATTGGGAGTGAGATCTGAAGATGGTTATTTGTAATCCGGAGAGAGATCTGAGGATGGTTACTGGGAATCGGGAGTGAGATCTGAGATTGTTTGCTGATAATTCGGAGTGAGATCTGAGGATGGTTACTGGTAATCAGGAGCGAATTCTGAGGATGATTGCTGGTATTCGGGAGTGAGATCTGAAGATGGTCACTGGTAATCCGGAGTGAAATAGGAGGATGCATTGGTAATCGGGATTGAGATCTCAGGATGATTACTGGTAACTGGGAGTGAGATTTGAAGATGGTTGCTGGTATTCGGGAGTGAGATCTGAGGATGGCCACTGGTAATTGGGAGTGAGATCTGAGGATGGTCACTGGTAATCCGGAGTGAGATCTGAGGATGGTCACTGGGAATCGGGAGTGAGATCTGAGGATGATTACTGGTATTCGGGAGTGAGATCTGAGGATGATTATTGGTAATTGGGAGTGAGACCTGAGGTTGGTTACTGGTAACCGGGAGTGAATTCTGAGGATGGTCACTGGTAATCGGGAGTGAGATCTGAGGATGGTCGCTGGTAATCAGGAGTGAATTCTGAGGATGGTTACCGGCAATCCGGAGTGAAATCTGAGGATGGTTACTGGTAATTGGGAGTGAGATCTGAGGATGGTTACTGGTAATCCGGAGTGAGATCTGAGGATGGTTACTGGTAATCGGGAGTGAGATCTGAGGATGGTTACTGGTATTTGGGAGTGAGATCTGAGGATGATTACTGGTAATCGGGAGTGAGGTCTGAGGATGGTCACTGGTAATCGGGAGTGAGATCTGAGGATGGTCACTGGTAATCGGGAGTGAGATCTGAAGATGATCACTGGTAATCGGGGGTGAATTCTGAGGATGGCTATTGGTAATCTGGAGTGAGATCTGAGGATGGTGACTACTAATCGGGAGTGAGATCTGAGTATGGTTACTGGTAATTTGGAGTGAGATCTGAGGATGGTTACTTGTAAACCGGAGTGAGTTCTGCGGATGGTCACTGTTAATTGGGAGTGAGATCTGAGGATGGTTACTGGTAAACCGGAGTGAGATCTGAAGATGGTCACTGTGAATCGGGAGTGAATTCTGAGGATGTTTGCTGGTAATCGGGAGTGAAATCGGAGGATGGTCACTGGTAATCCGGAGTGAGATCTGAGGATGGTCACTGGTAATCGGGATTGAATTCTGAGGATGGTCACTGGTAATCGGGAGTGAGATCTGAGGATGGTTACTGGTAATCGCGAGTGAGATCTGAGGATGGTCACTGTGAATCGGGAGTGAATTCTGAGGATGTTTGCTGGTAATCGGGAGTGAAATCGGAGGATGGTCACTGGTAATCCGGAGTGAGATCTGAGGATGGTCACTGGTAATCGGGATTGAATTCTGAGGATGGTCACTGGTAATCGGGAGTGAGATCTGAGGATGGTCACGGGTAATCGGGATTGAGATCTGAGTATGGTTACTGGGAATCGGGAGTGAATTCTGAGGATGGTCACTGGTAATCGGGATTGAATTCTGAGGATGGTCACTGGTAATCGGGAGTGAATTCGGAGGATGGTTACTGGTAATCCGGAGTGAGTTCTGAGGATGGTCACTGGCAATTGGGAGTGAGATCTGAGGATGGTTACTGGTAAAGCGGAGTGAGTTCTGAGGATGGTCACTGGTAATTGGGAGTGAGATCTGAGGATGGTTACTGGTAATCGGGAGTGAGATCTGAGTATGGTCACTGGTAATCGGGAGGGAGATTTGTAGATGGTCACTGGTAATCGGGAGTGAGATCGGAGGATGGTCACTGGTAATCGGCAGTGAATTCTGAGGATGGTCACTGGTAATCGGGTGAGATCTGAAGATGGTCACAGGTAATTGGGAGTGAGATCTGAGGATGATTATTGGTAATCCGGAGTGAGATCTGAGGATGGTCACTGGTAATCGGGAGTGAGATCTGAAGATGGTCACTGGTAATCGGGAGTGAGATCTGAGGATGGTCACGGGTAATCGGGATTGAGATCTGAGTATGGTTACTGGGAATCGGGAGTGAATTCTGAGGATGGTCACTGGTAATCGGGATTGAATTCTGAGGATGGTCACTGGTAATCGGGAGTGAATTCGGAGGATGGTTACTCGTAATCCGGAGTGAGTTCTGAGGATGGTCACTGGCAATTGGGAGTGAGATCTGAGGATGGTTACTGGTAAAGCGGAGTGAGTTCTGAGGATGGTCACTGGTAATTGGGAGTGAGATCTGAGGATGGTTACTGGTAATCGGCAGTGAGATCTGAGTATGGTCACTGGTAATCGGGAGAGAGATTTGTAGATGGTCACTGGTAATCGGGAGTGAGATCGGAGGATGGTCACTGGTAATCGGCAGTGAATTCTGAGGATGGTCACTGGTAATCGGGAGTGAGATCTGAAGATGGTCACAGGTAATTGGGAGTGAGATCTGAGGATGATTATTGGTAATCCGGAGTGAGATCTGAGTATGGTCACTGGTAATCGGGAGTGAGATCTGAAGATGGTCACAGGTAATTGGGAGTGAGAAGTGAGGATGATTATTGGTAATCCGGAGTGAGATCTGAGGATGGTCACTGGTAATCGGGAGTGAGATCTGAAGATGGTCACTGGTAATCGGGAGTGAGATCTGAGGATGGCCACTGGTAATTTGGAGTGAGATCTGAGGATGGTCACTGGTAATCCGGAGTGAGATCTGAGGATGGTCACTGGGAATCGGGAGTGAGATCTGAGGATGATTATTGGTAATTGGGAGTGAGACCTGAGGTTGGTTACTGGTAACCGGGAGTGAATTCTGAGGATGGTCACTGGTAATCGGGAGTGAGATCTGAGGATGGTCG
Organism: Hypanus sabinus; assembly: GCF_030144855.1. Lineage (NCBI taxonomy): Eukaryota > Metazoa > Chordata > Chondrichthyes > Myliobatiformes > Dasyatidae > Hypanus > Hypanus sabinus. Next base: position 78,767 of record NW_026781225.1, on the reverse strand, counting down.
CTGGTAATCGGGAGTGAATTCTGAGGATGGTTACCGGCAATCCGGAGTGAAATCTGAGGATGTTCACTGGTAATCGGGAGTGAGATCTGAGGATGGTCACCGGTAATCGGGAGTGATATCTGAGGATGGTTACTGGTAATTGGGAGTGAGATCTGAGGATGGTCACCGGTAATCGGGAGTGATATCTGAGGATGGTTACTGGTAATTGGGAGTGAGATCTGAGGATGGTTACTGGTAATCCGGAGTGAGATCTGAGGATGGTTACAGGTATTTGGGAGTGAGATCTGAGGATGATTACTGGTAATCGGGAGTGAGGTCTGAGTATGGTCACTGGTAACCGGGAGTGAATTCTGAGGATGGTCACTGGTAATCGGGAGTGAGATCTGAGGATGGTCGCTGGTAATCGGGAGTGAATTCTGAGGATGGTTACCGGCAATCCGGAGTGAAATCTGAGGATGTTCACTGGTAATCGGGAGTGAGATCTGAGGATGGTCACCGGTAATCGGGAGTGATATCTGAGGATGGTTACTGGTAATTGGGAGTGAGATCTGAGGATGGTTACTGGTAATCCGGAGTGAGATCTGAGGATGGTTACAGGTATTTGGGAGTGAGATCTGAGGATGGTTACTGGTAATCGGGATTGAGATCTGAGGATGATTACTGGTAATCGGGAGTGAGTTCTGAGGATGGTTACTGGTAATCCGGAGTGAGATCTGAGGATGGTCACTGGTAATCCGGAGTGAGATCTGAGGATGGTTACAGGTAATCGGGAGTGATATCTGAGGATGGTCACCGGGAATCGGGAGTGATATCTGAGGATGGTTACTGGTAATTGGGAGTGAGATCTGAGGATGGTTACTGTTAATCCGGAGTGAGATCTGAGGATGGTTACAGGTATTTGGGAGTGAGATCTGAGGATGATTACTGGTAATCGGGAGTGAGATCTGAGGTTGGTTACTGGTAACCGGGAGTGAATTCTGAGGATGGTCACTGGTAATCGGGAGTGAGATCTGAGGATGGTCGCTGGTAATCAGGAGTGAATTCTGAGGATGGTTACCGGCAATCCGGAGTGAAATCTGAGGATGGTTACTGGTAATTGGGAGTGAGATCTGAGGATGGTTACTGGTAATCCGGAGTGAGATCTGAGGATGGTTACTGGTAATCGGGAGTGAGATCTGAGGATGGTTACTGGTATTTGGGAGTGAGATCTGAGGATGATTACTGGTAATCGGGAGTGAGGTCTGAGGATGGTCACTGGTAATCGGGAGTGAGATCTGAGGATGGTCACTGGTAATCGGGAGTGAGATCTGAAGATGATCACTGGTAATCGGGGGTGAATTCTGAGGATGGCTATTGGTAATCTGGAGTGAGATCTGAGGATGGTGACTACTAATCGGGAGTGAGATCTGAGTATGGTTACTGGTAATTTGGAGTGAGATCTGAGGATGGTTACTTGTAAACCGGAGTGAGTTCTGCGGATGGTCACTGTTAATTGGGAGTGAGATCTGAGGATGGTTACTGGTAAACCGGAGTGAGATCTGAAGATGGTCACTGTGAATCGGGAGTGAATTCTGAGGATGTTTGCTGGTAATCGGGAGTGAAATCGGAGGATGGTCACTGGTAATCCGGAGTGAGATCTGAGGATGGTCACTGGTAATCGGGATTGAATTCTGAGGATGGTCACTGGTAATCGGGAGTGAGATCTGAGGATGGTTACTGGTAATCGCGAGTGAGATCTGAGGATGGTCACTGTGAATCGGGAGTGAATTCTGAGGATGTTTGCTGGTAATCGGGAGTGAAATCGGAGGATGGTCACTGGTAATCCGGAGTGAGATCTGAGGATGGTCACTGGTAATCGGGATTGAATTCTGAGGATGGTCACTGGTAATCGGGAGTGAGATCTGAGGATGGTCACGGGTAATCGGGATTGAGATCTGAGTATGGTTACTGGGAATCGGGAGTGAATTCTGAGGATGGTCACTGGTAATCGGGATTGAATTCTGAGGATGGTCACTGGTAATCGGGAGTGAATTCGGAGGATGGTTACTGGTAATCCGGAGTGAGTTCTGAGGATGGTCACTGGCAATTGGGAGTGAGATCTGAGGATGGTTACTGGTAAAGCGGAGTGAGTTCTGAGGATGGTCACTGGTAATTGGGAGTGAGATCTGAGGATGGTTACTGGTAATCGGGAGTGAGATCTGAGTATGGTCACTGGTAATCGGGAGAGAGATTTGTAGATGGTCACTGGTAATCGGGAGTGAGATCGGAGGATGGTCACTGGTAATCGGCAGTGAATTCTGAGGATGGTCACTGGTAATCGGGTGAGATCTGAAGATGGTCACAGGTAATTGGGAGTGAGATCTGAGGATGATTATTGGTAATCCGGAGTGAGATCTGAGGATGGTCACTGGTAATCGGGAGTGAGATCTGAAGATGGTCACTGGTAATCGGGAGTGAGATCTGAGGATGGTCACGGGTAATCGGGATTGAGATCTGAGTATGGTTACTGGGAATCGGGAGTGAATTCTGAGGATGGTCACTGGTAATCGGGATTGAATTCTGAGGATGGTCACTGGTAATCGGGAGTGAATTCGGAGGATGGTTACTCGTAATCCGGAGTGAGTTCTGAGGATGGTCACTGGCAATTGGGAGTGAGATCTGAGGATGGTTACTGGTAAAGCGGAGTGAGTTCTGAGGATGGTCACTGGTAATTGGGAGTGAGATCTGAGGATGGTTACTGGTAATCGGCAGTGAGATCTGAGTATGGTCACTGGTAATCGGGAGAGAGATTTGTAGATGGTCACTGGTAATCGGGAGTGAGATCGGAGGATGGTCACTGGTAATCGGCAGTGAATTCTGAGGATGGTCACTGGTAATCGGGAGTGAGATCTGAAGATGGTCACAGGTAATTGGGAGTGAGATCTGAGGATGATTATTGGTAATCCGGAGTGAGATCTGAGTATGGTCACTGGTAATCGGGAGTGAGATCTGAAGATGGTCACAGGTAATTGGGAGTGAGAAGTGAGGATGATTATTGGTAATCCGGAGTGAGATCTGAGGATGGTCACTGGTAATCGGGAGTGAGATCTGAAGATGGTCACTGGTAATCGGGAGTGAGATCTGAGGATGGCCACTGGTAATTTGGAGTGAGATCTGAGGATGGTCACTGGTAATCCGGAGTGAGATCTGAGGATGGTCACTGGGAATCGGGAGTGAGATCTGAGGATGATTATTGGTAATTGGGAGTGAGACCTGAGGTTGGTTACTGGTAACCGGGAGTGAATTCTGAGGATGGTCACTGGTAATCGGGAGTGAGATCTGAGGATGGTCGCTGGTAATCGGGAGTGAGATCTGAGGATGGCCACTGGTAATTTGGAGTGAGATCTGAGGATGGTCACTGGTAATCCGGAGTGAGATCTGAGGATGGTCACTGGGAATCGGGAGTGAGATCTGAGGATGATTATTGGTAATTGGGAGTGAGACCTGAGGTTGGTTACTGGTAACCGGGAGTGAATTCTGAGGATGGTCACTGGTAATCGGGAGTGAGATCTGAGGATGGTCACCGGTAATCGGGAGTGATATCTGAGGATGGTTACTGGTAATTGGGAGTGAGATCTGAGGATGGTCACCGGTAATCGGGAGTGATATCTGAGGATGGTTACTGGTAATTGGGAGTGAGATCTGAGGATGGTTACTGGTAATCCGGAGTGAGATCTGAGGATGGTTACAGGTATTTGGGAGTGAGATCTGAGGATGATTACTGGTAATCGGGAGTGAGGTCTGAGTATGGTCACTGGTAACCGGGAGTGAATTCTGAGGATGGTCACTGGTAATCGGGAGTGAGATCTGAGGATGGTCGCTGGTAATCGGGAGTGAATTCTGAGGATGGTTACCGGCAATCCGGAGTGAAATCTGAGGATGTTCACTGGTAATCGGGAGTGAGATCTGAGGATGGTCACCGGTAATCGGGAGTGATATCTGAGGATGGTTACTGGTAATTGGGAGTGAGATCTGAGGATGGTTACTGGTAATCCGGAGTGAGATCTGAGGATGGTTACAGGTATTTGGGAGTGAGATCTGAGGATGGTTACTGGTAATCGGGATTGAGATCTGAGGATGATTACTGGTAATCGGGAGTGAGTTCTGAGGATGGTTACTGGTAATCCGGAGTGAGATCTGAGGATGGTCACTGGTAATCCGGAGTGAGATCTGAGGATGGTTACAGGTAATCGGGAGTGATATCTGAGGATGGTCACCGGGAATCGGGAGTGATATCTGAGGATGGTTACTGGTAATTGGGAGTGAGATCTGAGGATGGTTACTGTTAATCCGGAGTGAGATCTGAGGATGGTTACAGGTATTTGGGAGTGAGATCTGAGGATGATTACTGGTAATCGGGAGTGAGATCTGAAGATGATCACTTGTAATCGGGGGTGAATTCTGAGGATGGCTATTGGTCATCTGGAGTGAGATCTGAGGATGGTCACTCGTAATCGGGAGTGAGATCTGAGGATGGTTACTGGTATTCGGGAGTGAGATCTGAGGATGGTTACTGGTAAACCGGAGTGAGTTCTGCGGATGGTCACTGGTAATTGGGAGTGAGATCTGAGGATGATTACTGGTAATCGGGAGTGAGATCTGAGGATGGTCACTGTGAATCGGGAGTCAATTCTGAGGATGTTTGCTGGAATTCGGTAGTGAGATCTGAGGATGGTCACTGGTAATCCGGAGTGAGATCTGAGGATGGTCACTGGTAATCGGGAGTGAGATCTGAGGATGATTACTGGTATTCGGGAGTGAGATCTGAGGATGTTTATTGGTAATTGGGAGTGAGACCTGAGGTTGGTTACTGGTAACCGGGAGTGAATTCTGAGGATGGTCACTGGTAATTGGGAGTGAGATCTGTGGATGGTCGCTGGTAATCGGGAGTGAATTCTGAGGATGGTTACCGGCAATCCGGAGTGAAATCTGAGGATGTTCACTGGTAATCGGGAGTGATATCTGAGGATGGTTACTGGTAATTGGGAGTGAGATCTGAGGATGGTTACTGGTAATCGGGAGTGAAATATGAGGATGGTTACTGGCAATCCGGAGTGAGATCTGAGGATGGTTACAGGTATTTGGGAGTGAAATATGAGGATGGTCACTGGTAATCCGGAGTGAGATCTGAGGATGGTTACAGGTATTTGGGAGTGAAATATGAGGATGGTCACTGGTAATCCGGAGTGAGATCTGAGGATGGTTACAGGTATTTGGGAGTGAGATCTGAGGATGGTTACTGGTAAACCGGAGTGAGATCTGAGGATGGTCACTGTTAATCGGGATTCAATTCTGAGGATGGTCACTGTGAATCGGGAGAGAGATCTGAGGATGGTCACTGGTAATTGGGAGTGAGATCTGAGGATGGTTACTGGTAAACCGGAGTGAGATCTGAGGATGGTCACTGTTAATCGGGATTCAATTCTGAGGATGGTCACTGGTATTCGGGAGTGAAATCTGAGGATGTTCACTGGTAATCGGGAGTGAGATCTGAGGATGGTCACTGGTAATCGGGATTGAATTCTGAGGATGGTCACTGGTAATCGGGAGTGAATTCTGAGGATGGTCACTGGTAATCGGGAGTGAGATCTGAGAATGGTTACTGGTAATCGGGAGTGAGATCTGAGGATGATTACTGGTAATTGGGAGTGAGATCTGAGGATGGTCACTGGTAATCCGGAGTGAATTCTGAGGATGGTCACTGGCAATTGGGAGTGAGGTCTGAGGATGGTCACTGTTAATCGGGATTCAATTCTGAGGATGGTCACTGGTAATCGGGAGTGAATTCTGAGGATGGTTACTGGTAATCCGGAGTGAGTTCTGAGGATGGTCACTGGCAATTGGGAGTGAGATCTGAGGATGGTTACTGGTAAACCGGAGTGAGTTCTGAGGATGGTCACTGTTAATTGGGAGTGAGATCTGAGGATGGTTACTTGTAAACCGGAGTGAGTTCTGAAGATGATCACTGGTAATCGGGGGGTGAATTCTGAGGATGGTCACTGGGAATCGGGAGTGAATTCTGAGGATGGTCACTGGTATTCGGGAGTGAAATCGGAGGATGGACACTGTTAATCCGGAGTGAGATCTGAGGATGGTCACTGGTAATCGGGATTCAATTCTGAGGATGGTCACTGGTAATCGGGAGTGAGATCTGAGGATGGTCACTGGAAATCGGGAGTGAGTTCTGAGGATGGTCACTGGGAATCGGGAGTGAATTCTGAGGATGGTCACTGTGAATCGGGAGTGAATTCTGAGGATGGTCACTGGTAATCGGGAGTGAATTCTGAGGATGGTCACTGGGAATCGGGAGTGAATTCTGAGGATGGTCACTGGTAATCGGGAGTGAATTCTGAGGATGGTCACTGGGAATCGGGAGTGAATTCTGAGGATGGTCACTGGTAATCGGGAGTGAATTCTGAGGATGGTCACTGGGAATCGGGAGTGAATTCTGAGGATGGTCACTGGTAATCGGGAGTGAATTCTGAGGATGGTTACTGGTATTCGGGAGTGAAATCTGAGGATGGTCACTGGTAATCGGGAGTGAGATCTGAGGATGGTCACTGGTAATCGGGAGTGAATTCTGAGGATGGTCACTGGGAATCGGGAGTGAATCCTGAGAATGGTCACTGGTAATCGGGAGTGAGATCTGAGTATGGTCACTGGGAATCGGGAGTGAATTCTGAGAATGGTCACTGGTAATTGGGAGTGAGACTTGAGGATGGTTACTGATAATCGGGAGTGAGGTCTGAGGATGGTCACTGGTAATCGGGAGTGAATTCTGAAGATGGTCACTGGTAATTGGGAGTGAGATCTGAGGACGGTTACTGGTAAACCGGAGTGAGTTCTGAGGATGGTCACTGGTAATCGGCAGTGAGATCTGAGGATGATTACTGGTAATTGGGAGTGAGACCTGAGGATGGTTACTGGTAATCGGGAGTGAATTCTGAGGATGGTCACTGGTAATCGGGAGAGAGACTTGAAGATGGTCACGGGTAATCCGGAGTGAAATCTGAGGATGGTCACTAGTAATCGGGATTGAGATCTGAGGGTGGTTACTGGTAATCGGGAGTGAGATCTCAGGACAGTTACTGGTAATCGGGTGTTTGATTTGAGGATGGTCACCGGTAATCGGGAGTGAGATTTGAAGATCGTCACTGGTAATCGGGAGTGAGATCTGAAGATGGTCACTGGTAATCCGGAGTGAAATCTGAGGATGGTCACTGTTAATCGGGTCTGAGATCTGAGGATGGTTACAGGTATTTGGGAGTGAAATCTGAGGATGGTTACTGGTAATCGGGAGTGAGATCTGAGGATGGTCACTGGAAATCGGGAGTGAGTTCTGAGGATGGTTACTGGTATTCGGGAGTGAAATCTGAGGATGGTCACTGGTAATCGGGAGTGAGATCTGAGAATGGTCACTGGTAATCGGGGTTGAGATCTGAGTATGGTCACTGGGAATCGGGAGTGAATTCTGAGGATGGTCACTGGTAATCGGGAGTGAATTCTGAGGATGGTCACTGGGAATCGGGAGTGAATTCTGAGGATGGTCACTGGTAATCGGGAGTGAATTCTGAGGATGGTCACTGGTAATCGGGAGTGAATTCTGAGAATGGTCACTGGTAATCGGGAGTGAGATCTGAGGATGGTCACTGGAAATCGGGATTGAGATCTGAGTATGGTCACTGTGAATCGGGAGTGAATTCTGAGGATGTTTGCTGGTATTCGGGAGTGAAATCGGAGGATGGTCACTGGTAATCCGGAGTGAGATCTGAGGATGGTCACTGGTAATCGGGATTCAATTCTGAGGATGGTCACTGGTAATCGGGAGTGAGATCTGAGGATGGTCACTGGAAATCGGGAGTTTGTTCTCAGGATGGTCACTGGGAATCGGGAGTGAATTCTGAGGATGGTCACTGGTAATCGGGAGTGAATTCTGAGGATGGTCACTGGGAATCGGGAGTGAATTCTGAGGATGGTCACTGGTAATCGGGAGTGAATTCTGAGGATGGTCACTGGGAATCGGGAGTGAATTCTGAGGATGGTCACTGGTAATCGGGAGTGAATTCTGAGGATGGTCACTGGGAATCGGGAGTGAATTCTGAGGATGGTCACTGGTAATCGGGAGTGAATTCTGAGGATGGTCACTGGGAATCGGGAGTGAATTCTGAGGATGGTCACTGGTAATCGGGATTGAATTCTGAGGATGGTTACTGGTATTCGGGAGTGAAACCTGAGGATGGTCACTGGTAATCGGGAGTGAGATCTGAGGATGGTCACTGGGAATCGGGAGTGAATTCTGAGGATGGTCACTGGTAATCGGGAGTGAATTCTGAGGATGGTCACTGGGAATCGGGAGTGAATTCTGAGGATGGTCACTGGTAATCGGGAGTGAATTCTGAGGATGGTCACTGGTAATCGGGAGTGAATTCTGAGAATGGTCACTGGTAATCGGCAGTGAGATCTGAGGATGGTCACTGGTAATCGGGATTGAGATGTGAGTATGGTCACTGGGAATCGGGAGTGAATTCTGAGGATGGTCACTGGTAATTGGGAGTGAAACCTGAGGATGGTTACTGATAATCGGGAGTGAGGTCTGAGGATGGTCACTGCTAATCGGGAGTGAATTCTGAAGATGGTCACTGGTAATTGGGAGTGAGATCTGAGGACGGTTACTGGTAAACCGGAGTGAGTTCTGAGGATGGTCACTGGTAATCGGCAGTGAGATCTGAGGATGATTACTGGTAATTGGTAGTGAGACCTGAGGATGGTTACTGGTAATCGGGAGTGAATTCTGAGGATGGTCACTGGTAATCGGGAGAGAGATTTGAAGATGGTCACGGGTAATCCGGAGTGAAATCTGAGGATGGTCACTAGTAATCGGGATTGAGATCTGAGGGTGGTTACTGGTAATCGGGAGTGAGATCTCAGGACAGTTACTGGTAATCGGGAGTTTGATTTGAGGATGGTCACCGGTAATCGGGAGTGAGATTTGAAGATCGTCACTGGTAATCGGGAGTGAGATCTGAAGATGGTCACTGGTAATCGGGAGTGAGATCTGAAGATGGTCACTAGTAATCCGGAGTGAAATCTGAGGATGGTCACTGTTAATCGGGTCTGAGATCTGAGGATGGTTACAGGTATTTGGGAGTGAGATCTGAGGATGGTCACTGGAAATCGGGAGTGAGTTCTGAGGATGGTTACTGGTATTCGGGAGTGAAATCTGAGGATGGTCACTGGTAATCGGGAGTGAGAGCTGAGAATGGTCACTGGTAATCGGGGTTGAGATCTGAGTATGGTCACTGGGAATCGGGAGTGAATTCTGTGGATGGTCACTGGTAATCGGGAGTGAATTCTGAGGATGGTCACTGGGAATCGGGAGTGAATTCTGAGGATGGTCACTGGTAATCGGGAGTGAATTCTGAGGATGGTCACTGGTATTCGGGAGTGAATTCTGAGAATAGTCACTGGTAATCGGGAGTGAGATCTGAGGATGGTCACTGGTAATCGGGATTGAGATCTGAGTATGGTCACTGGGAATCGGGAGTGAATTCTGAGGATGGTCACTGGTAATTGGGAGTGAGACCTGAGGATGGTTACTGATAATCGGGAGTGAGGTCTGAGGATGGTCACTGGTAATCGGGAGTGAATTGTGAAGATGGTCACTGGTAATTGGGAGTGAGATCTGAGGACGGTTACTGGTAAACCGGAGTGAGTTCTGAGGATGGTCACTGGTAATCGGCAGTGAGATCTGAGGATGATTACTGGTAATTGGGAGTGAGACCTGAGGATGGTTACTGGTAATCGGGAGTGATTTCTGAGGATGGTCACTGGTAATCGGGAGAGAGATTTGAAGATGGTCACGGGTAATCCGGAGTGAAATCTGAGGATGGTCACTAGTAATCGGGATTGAGATCTAAGGGTGGTTACTGGTAATCGGGAGTGAGATCTCAGGACAGTTACTGGTAATAGGGAGTTTGATTTGAGGATGGTCACCGGTAATCGTGAGTGAGATTTGAAGATCGTCACTGGTAATCGGGAGTGAGATCTGAAGATGGTCACTGGTAATCGGGAGTGAGATCTGAAGATGGTCACTGGTAATCCGGAGTGAAATCTGAGGATGGTCACTGTTTATCGGGTCTGAGATCTGAGGATGGTTACAGGTATTTGGGAGTGAGATCTGAGGATGGTCACTGATAATCGCGAGTGAGATCTGAGGATGGTCACTGGTAATCCGGAGTGAGATCTGAGAATGGTTACTGGTAATCCGGAGTGAGATCTGAGGATGGTCACTGGTAATCGGGATTCAATTCTGAGGATGGTCACTGGTAATCGGGAGTGAGATCTGAGGATGGTCACTGGGAATCGGGAGTGAGTTCTGAGGATGGTTACTGGTATTCGGGAGTGAAATCTGAGGATGGTCACTGGTAATCGGGAGTGAGATCTGAGGATGGTCACTGGTAATCGGGATTTAGATCTGAGTATGGTCACTGGGAATCGGGAGTGAATTCTGAGGATGGTCACTGGTAATTGGGAGTGAGACCTGAGGATGGTTACTGATAATCGGGAGTGAGGTCTGAGGATGGTCACTGGTAATCGGGAGTGAATTCTGAAGATGGTCCCTGGAAATTGGGAGTGAGATCTGAGGACCGTTACTGGTAAACCGGAGTGAATTCTGAGGATGGTCACTGGTAATCGGCAGTGAGATCTGAGGATGATTACTGGTAATCCGGAGTGAATTCTGAGGATGGTCACTGGTAAGCGGCAGTGAGATCTGAGGATGATTACTGGTAATTGGGAGTGAGACCTGAGGATGGTTACTGGTAATTGGGAGTGAATTCTGAGGATGGTCACTGGTAATCGGGAGAGAGATTTGAAGATGGTCACGGGTAATCCGGAGTGAAATCTGAGGATGGTCACTAGTAATCGGGATTGAGATCTGAGGGTGGTAACTGGTAATCGGGAGTGAGATCTCAGGACAGTTACTGGTAATCGGGAGTTTGATTTGAGGATGGTCACCGGTAATCGGGAGTGAGATCTGAAGATGGTCACTGGTAATCGGGAGTGAGATCTGAAGATGGTCACTGGTAATCCGGAGTGAAATCTGAGGATGGTCACTGTTAATCGGGTCTGAGATCTGAGGATGGTTACAGGTATTTGGGAGTGAGATCTGATGATGGTCACTGATAATCGCGAGTGAGATCTGAGGATAGTCACTGGTAATCCGGAGTGAGATCTGAGAATGGTTACTGGTAATCCGGAGTGAGATCTGAGGATGGTCACTGGTAATCGGGATTCAATTCTGAGGATGGTCACTGGTAATCGGGAGTGAGATCTGAGGATGGTCACTGGAAATCGGGAGTGAGTTCTGAGGATGGTTACTGGTATTCGTGAGTGAAATCTGAGGATGGTCACTGGTAATCGGGAGTGAGATCTGAGGATGGTCACTGGTAATCGGGATTGAGATCTGAGTATGTTCACTGGGAATCGGGAGTCAATTCTGAGGATGGTCACTGGTAATCGGGAGTGAATTCTGAGGATGGTCACTGGTAATCGGGAGTGAATTCTGAGAATGGTCACTGGTAATCGGGAGTGAGATCTGAGGATGGTACTGGTAATCGGGATTGAGATCTGAGTATGGTCACTGGGAATCGGGAGTGAATTCTGAGGATGGTCACTGGTAATTGGGAGTGAGACCTGAGGATGGTTACGGATAATCGGGAGTGAGGTCTGAGGATGGTCACTGGTAATCGGGAGTGAGGTCTGAGGATGGTCACTGGTAATCGGGAGTGAATTCTGAAGATGGTCACTGGTAATTGGGAGTGAGATCTGAGGACGGTTACTGGTAAACCGGAGTGAGTTCTGAGGATGGTCACTGGTAATCGGCAGTGAGATCTGAGGATGATTACTGGTAATCGGGAGTGAGATCTCAGGACAGTTACTGGTTATCGGGAGTTTGATTTGAGGATGGTCACCGGTAATCGGGAGTGAGATTTGAAGATCGTCACTGGTAATCGGGAGTGAGATCTGAAGATGGTCACTGGTAATCGGGAGTGAGATCTGAAGATGGTCACTGGTAATCCGGAGTGAAATCTGAGGATGGTCACTGTTAATCGGGTCTGAGATCTGAGGATGGTTACAGGTATTTGGGAGTGAGATCTGAGGATGGTCACTGATAATCGCGAGTGAGATCTGAGGATGGTCACTGGTAATCCGGAGTGAGATCTGAGAATGGTTACTGGTAATCCGGAGTGAGATCTGAGGATGGTCACTGTTAATCGGGTCTGAGATCTGAGGATGGTTACAGGTATTTGGGAGTGAGATCTGAGAATGGTCACTGATAATCGCGAGTGAGATCTGAGGACGGTCACTGGTAATCCGGAGTGAGATCTGAGAATGGTTACTGGTAATCCGGAGTGAGAACTGAGGATGGTCACTGGTAATCGGGATTCAATTCTGAGGATGGTCACTGGTAATCGGGAGTGAGATCTGAGGATGGTCACTGGGAATCGGGAGTGAGTTCTGAGGATGGTTACTGGTATTCGGGAGTGAAATCTGAGGATGGTCACTGGTTATCGGGAGTGAGATCTGAGGATGGTCACTGGTAATCGGGATTGAGATCTGAGTATGGTCACTGGGAATCGGGAGTGAATTCTGAGGATGGTCACTGGTAATTGGGAGTGAGACCTGAGGATGGTTACTGATAATCGGGAGTGAGGTCTGAGGATGGTCACTGGTAATCGGGAGTGAATTCTGAAGATGGTCCCTGGTAATTGGGAGTGAGATCTGAGGACCGTTACTGGTAAACCGGAGTGAATTCTGAGGATGGTCACTGGTAAGCGGCAGTGAGATCTGAGGATGATTACTGGTAATTGGGAGTGAGACCTGAGGATGGTTACTGGTAATCGGGAGTGAAATCTGAGGATGGTCACTGGTAATCGGGATTGAGATCTGAGGACAGTTACTGGTAATCGGGAGTTTGATCTGAGGATGGTCACCGGTAATAGGGAGTGAGATTTGAAGATGGTCACTGGTAATCGGGAGTGAGATCTGAAGATGGTCACTGGTAATCCGGAGTGAAATCTGAGGATGGTCACTGTTAATCGGGTCTGAGATCTGAGGATGGTTACAGGTATTTGGGAGTGAGATCTGATGATGGTCACTGATAATCGCGAGTGAGATCTGAGGATAGTCACTGGTAATCCGGAGTGAGATCTGAGAATGGTTACTGGTAATCCGGAGTGAGATCTGAGGATGGTCACTGGTAATCGGGATTCAATTCTGAGGATGGTCACTGGTAATCGGGAGTGAGATCTGAGGATGGTCACTGGAAATCGGGAGTGAGTTCTGAGGATGGTTACTGGTATTCGTGAGTGAAATCTGAGGATGGTCACTGGTAATCGGGAGTGAGATCTGAGGATGGTCACTGGTAATCGGGATTGAGATCTGAGTATGTTCACTGGGAATCGGGAGTCAATTCTGAGGATGGTCACTGGTAATCGGGAGTGAATTCTGAGGATGGTCACTGGTAATCGGGAGTGAATTCTGAGAATGGTCACTGGTAATCGGGAGTGAGATCTGAGGATGGTACTGGTAATCGGGATTGAGATCTGAGTATGGTCACTGGGAATCGGGAGTGAATTCTGAGGATGGTCACTGGTAATTGGGAGTGAGACCTGAGGATGGTTACGGATAATCGGGAGTGAGGTCTGAGGATGGTCACTGGTAATCGGGAGTGAGGTCTGAGGATGGTCACTGGTAATCGGGAGTGAATTCTGAAGATGGTCACTGGTAATTGGGAGTGAGATCTGAGGACGGTTACTGGTAAACCGGAGTGAGTTCTGAGGATGGTCACTGGTAATCGGCAGTGAGATCTGAGGATGATTACTGGTAATCGGGAGTGAGATCTCAGGACAGTTACTGGTTATCGGGAGTTTGATTTGAGGATGGTCACCGGTAATCGGGAGTGAGATTTGAAGATCGTCACTGGTAATCGGGAGTGAGATCTGAAGATGGTCACTGGTAATCGGGAGTGAGATCTGAAGATGGTCACTGGTAATCCGGAGTGAAATCTGAGGATGGTCACTGTTAATCGGGTCTGAGATCTGAGGATGGTTACAGGTATTTGGGAGTGAGATCTGAGGATGGTCACTGATAATCGCGAGTGAGATCTGAGGATGGTCACTGGTAATCCGGAGTGAGATCTGAGAATGGTTACTGGTAATCCGGAGTGAGATCTGAGGATGGTCACTGTTAATCGGGTCTGAGATCTGAGGATGGTTACAGGTATTTGGGAGTGAGATCTGAGAATGGTCACTGATAATCGCGAGTGAGATCTGAGGACGGTCACTGGTAATCCGGAGTGAGATCTGAGAATGGTTACTGGTAATCCGGAGTGAGAACTGAGGATGGTCACTGGTAATCGGGATTCAATTCTGAGGATGGTCACTGGTAATCGGGAGTGAGATCTGAGGATGGTCACTGGGAATCGGGAGTGAGTTCTGAGGATGGTTACTGGTATTCGGGAGTGAAATCTGAGGATGGTCACTGGTTATCGGGAGTGAGATCTGAGGATGGTCACTGGTAATCGGGATTGAGATCTGAGTATGGTCACTGGGAATCGGGAGTGAATTCTGAGGATGGTCACTGGTAATTGGGAGTGAGACCTGAGGATGGTTACTGATAATCGGGAGTGAGGTCTGAGGATGGTCACTGGTAATCGGGAGTGAATTCTGAAGATGGTCCCTGGTAATTGGGAGTGAGATCTGAGGACCGTTACTGGTAAACCGGAGTGAATTCTGAGGATGGTCACTGGTAAGCGGCAGTGAGATCTGAGGATGATTACTGGTAATTGGGAGTGAGACCTGAGGATGGTTACTGGTAATCGGGAGTGAATTCTGAGGATGGTCACTGGTAATCGGGAGAGAGATTTGAAGATGGTCACGGGTAATCCGGAGTGAAATCTGAGGATGGTCACTAGTAATCGGGATTGAGATCTGAGGGTGGTTACTGGTAATCGGGAGTGAGATCTCAGGACAGTTATTGGTAATCGGGAGTTTGATTTGAGGATGGTCACCGGTAATCGGGAGTGAGATTTGAAGATCGTCACTGGTAATCGGGAGTGAGATCTGAAGATGGTCACTGGTAATCGGGAGTGAGATCTGAAGATGGTCACTGGTAATCCGGAGTGAAATCTGAGGATGGTCACTGTTAATCGGGTCTGAGATCTGAGGATGGTTACAGGTATTTGGGAGTGAGATCTGAGGATGGTCACTGATAATCGCGAGTGAGATCTGAGGATGGTCACTGGTAATCCGGAGTGAGATCTGAGAATGGTTACTGGTAATCCGGAGTGAGATCTGAGGATGGTCACTGGTAATCGGGATTCAATTCTGAGGATGGTCACTGGTAATCGGGAGTGAGATCTGAAGATGGTTACTGGTATTCGGGAGTGAAATCTGAGGATGGTCACTGGTAATCGGGAGTGAGATCTGAGGATGGTCACTGGTAATCGGGATTGAGATCTGAGTATGGTCACTGGGAATCGGGAGTGAATTCTGAGGATGGTCACTGGTAATTGGGAGTGAGACCTGAGGATGGTCACTGGTAATCGGGAGTGAATTCTGAGGATGGTCACTGGGAATCGGGAGTGAATTCTGAGGATGGTCACTGGTAATCGGGAGTGAATTCTGAGGATGGTCACTGGTAATCGGGAGTGAATTCTGAGAATGGTCACTGGTAATCGGGAGTGAGATCTGAGGATGGTCACTGGTAATCGGGATTGAGATCTGAGTATGGTCACTGGGAATCGGGAGTGAATTCTGAGGATGGTCACTGGTAATTGGGAGTGAGACCTGAGGATGGTTACTGATAATCGGGAGTGAGGACTGAGGATGGTCACTGGTAATCGGGAGTGAATTCTGAAGATGGTCACTGGTAATTGGGAGTGAGAGCTGAAGACGGTTACTGGTAAACCGGAGTGAGTTCTGAGGATGGTCACTGGTAATCGGCAGTGAGATCTGAGGATGATTACTGGTAATTGGGAGTGAGACCTGAGGATGGTTACTGGTAATCGGGAGTGAATTCTGAGGATGGTCACTGGTAATCGGGAGAGAGATTTGAAGATGGTCACGGGTAATCCGGAGTGAAATCTGAGGATGGTCACTAGTAATCGGGATTGAGATCTGAGGGTGGTTACTGGTAATCGGGAGTGAGATCTCAGGACAGTTACTGGTAATCGGGAGTTTGATTTGAGGATGGTCACCGGTAATCGGGAGTGAGATTTGAAGATCGTCACTGGTAATCGGGAGTGAGATCTGAAGATGGTCACTGGTAATCGGGAGTGAGATCTGAAGATGGTCACTGGTAATCCGGAGTGAAATCTGAGGATGGTCACTGTTAATCGGGTCTGAGATCTGAGGATGGTTACAGGTATTTGGGAGTGAGATCTGATGATGGTCACTGATAATCGCGAGTGAGATCTGAGGATGGTCACTGGTAATCCGGAGTGAGATCTGAGAATGGTTACTGGTAATCCGGAGTGAGATCTGAGGATGGTCACTGGTAATCGGGATTCAATTCTGAGGATGGTCACTGGTAATCGGGAGTGAGATCTGAGGATGGTCACTGGAAATCGGGAGTGAGTTCTGAGGATGGTTACTGGTATTCGTGAGTGAAATCTGAGGATGGTCACTGGTAATCGGGAGTGAGATCTGAGGATGGTCACTGGTAATCGGGATTGAGATCTGAGTATGGTCACTGGGAATCGGGAGTCAATTCTGAGGATGGTCACTGGTAAACGGGAGTGAATTCTGAGGATGGTCACTGGTAATCGGGAGTGAATTCTGAGAATGGTCACTGGTAATCGGGAGTGAGATCTGAGGATGGTCACTGGTAATCGGGATTGAGATCTGAGTATGGTCACTGGGAATCGGGAGTGAATTCTGAGGATGGTCACTGGTAATTGGGAGTGAGACCTGAGGATGGTTACTGATAATCGGGAGTGAGGTCTGAGGATGGTCACTGGTAATCGGGAGTGAGGTCTGAGGATGGTCACTGGTAATCGGGAGTGAATTCTGAAGATGGTCACTGGTAATTGGGAGTGAGATCTGAGGACGGTTACTGGTAAACCGGAGTGAGTTCTGAGGATGGTCACTGGTAATCGGCAGTGAGATCTGAGGATGATTACTGGTAATTGGGAGTGAGACCTGAGGATGGTTACTGGTAATCGGGAGTGAATTCTGAGGATGGTCACTGGTAATCGGGAGAGAGATTTGAAGATGGTCACGGGTAATCCGGAGTGAAATCAGAGGATGGTCACTAGTAATCGGGATTGAGATCTGAGGGTGGTTACTGGTAATCGGGAGTGAGATCTCAGGACAGTTACTGGTTATCGGGAGTTTGATTTGAGGATGGTCACCGGTAATCGGGAGTGAGATTTGAAGATCGTCACTGGTAATCGGGAGTGAGATCTGAAGATGGTCACTGGTAATCGGGAGTGAGATCTGAAGATGGTCACTGGTAATCCGGAGTGAAATCTGAGGATGGTCACTGTTAATCGGGTCTGAGATCTGAGGATGGTTACAGGTATTTGGGAGTGAGATCTGAGGATGGTCACTGATAATCGCGAGTGAGATCTGAGGATGGTCACAGGTAATCCGGAGTGAGATCTGAGAATGGTTACTGGTAATCCGGAGTGAGATCTGAGGATGGTCACTGTTAATCGGGTCTGAGATCTGAGGATGGTTACAGGTATTTGGGAGTGAGATCTGAGGATGGTCACTGATAATCGCGAGTGAGATCTGAGGACGGTCACTGGTAATCCGGAGTGAGATCTGAGAATGGTTACTGGTAATCCGGAGTGAGATCTGAGGATGGTCACTGGTAATCGGGATTCAATTCTGAGGATGGTCACTGGTAATCGGGATTGAGATCTGAGGATGGTCACTGGTAATCGGGATTGAGATCTGAGTATGGTCACTGGGAATCGGGAGTGAATTCTGAGGATGGTCACTGGTAATTGGGAGTGAGACCTGAGGATGGTTACTGATAATCGGGAGTGAGGTCTGAGGATGGTCACTGGTAATCGGGAGTGAATTCTGAAGATGGTCACTGGTAATTGGGAGTGAGATCTGAGGACCGTTACTGATAAACCGGAGTGAGTTCTGAGGATTGTCACTGGTAATCGGCAGTGAGATCTGAGGATGATTACTGGTAATTGGGAGTGAGACCTGAGGATGGTTACTGGTAATCGGGAGTGAATTCTGAGGATGGTCACTGGTAATCGGGAGAGAGATTTGAAGATGGTCACGGGTAATCCGGAGTGAAATCTGAGGATGGTCACTAGTAATCGGGATTGAGATCTGAGGGTGGTTACTGGTAATCGGGAGTGAGATCTCAGGACAGTTACTGGTAATCGGGAGTTTGATTTGAGGATGGTCACCGGTAATCGGGAGTGAGATTTGAAGATCGTCACTGGTAATCGGGAGTGAGATCTGAATATGGTCACTGGTAATCGGGAGTGAGATCTGAAGATGGTCACTGGTAATCCGGAGTGAAATCTGAGGATGGTCACTGTTAATCGGGTCTGAGATCTGAGGATGGTTACAGGTATTTGGGAGTGAGATCTGAGGATGGTCACTGATAATCGCGAGTGAGATCTGAGGATAGTCACTGGTAATCCGGAGTGAGATCTGAGAATGGTTACTGGTAATCCGGAGTGAGATCTGAGGATGGTCACTGGTAATCGGGATTCAATTCTGAGGATGGTCACTGGTAATCGGGAGTGAGATCTGAGGATGGTCACTGGAAATCGGGAGTGAGTTCTGAGGATGGTTACTGGTATTCGGGAGTGAAATCTGAGGATGGTCACTGGTAATCGGGAGTGAGATCTGAGGATGGTCACTGGTAATCGGGATTGAGATCTGAGTATGGTCACTGGGAATCGGGAGTGAATTCTGAGGATGGTCACTGGTAATTGGGAGTGAGACCTGAGGATGGTTACTGGTAATCGGGAGTGAATTCTGAGGATGGTCACTGGTAATCGGGAGAGAGATTTGAAGATGGTCACGGGTAATCCGGAGTGAAATCTGAGGATGGTCACTAGTAATCGGGATTGAGATCTGAGGGTGGTTACTGGTAATCGGGAGTGAGATCTCAGGACAGTTACTGGTAATCGGGAGTTTGATTTGAGGATGGTCACCGGTAATCGGGAGTGAGATTTGAAGATCGACACTGGTAATCGGGAGTGAGATCTGAAGATGGTCACTGGTAATCGGGAGTGAGATCTGAAGATGGTCACTGGTAATCCGGAGTGAAATCTGAGGATGGTCACTGTTAATCGGGTCTGAGATCTGAGGATGGTTACAGGTATTTGGGAGTGAGATCTGATGATGGTCACTGATAATCGCGAGTGAGATCTGAGGATGGTCACTGGTAATCCGGAGTGAGATCTGAGAATGGTTACTGGTAATCCGGAGTGAGATCTGACGATGGTCACTGGTAATCGGGATTCAATTCTGAGGATGGTCACTGGTAATCGGGAGTGAGATCTGAGGATGGTCACTGGAAATCGGGAGTGAGTTCTGAGGATGGTTACTGGTAATCGGGAGTGAATTCTGAGGATGGTCACTGGTAATCGGGAGTGAGATCTGAGGATGGTCACTGGTAATCGGGATTGAGATCTGAGTATGGTCACTGGGAATCGGGAGTGAATTCTGAGGATGGTCACTGGTAATCGGGAGTGAATTCTGAGGATGGTCATTGGTAATCGGGAGTGAATTCTGAGAATGGTCACTGGTAATCGGGAGTGAGATCTGAGGATGGTCACTGGTAATCGGGATTGAGATCTGAGTATGGTCACTGGGAATCGGGAGTGAATTCTGAGGATGGTCACTGGGAATCGGGAGTGAATTCTGAGGATGGTCACTGGTAATCGGGAGTGAATTCTGAGGATGGTCACTGGTAATCGGGAGTGAATTCTGAGAATGGTCACTGGTAATCGGGAGTGAGATCTGAGGATGGTCACTGGTAATCGGGATTGAGATCTGAGTATGGTCACTGGGAATCGGGAGTGAATTCTGAGGATGGTCACTGGTAATTGGGAGTGAGACCTGAGGATGGTTACTGATAATCGGGAGTGAGGTCTGAGGATGGTCACTGGTAATCGGGAGTGAATTCTGAAGATGGTCACTGGTAATTGGGAGTGAATTCTGAGGATGGTCACTGGTAATCGGGAGTGAATTCTGAGAATGGTCACTGGTAATCGGGAGTGAGATCTGAGGATGGTCACTGGTAATCGGGATTGAGATCTGAGTATGGTCACTGGGAATCGGGAGTGAATTCTGAGGATGGTCACTGGTAATTGGGAGTGAGACCTGAGGATGGTCACTGGTAATCGGGAGTGAATTCTGAGGATGGTCACTGGGAATCGGGAGTGAATTCTGAGGATGGTCACTGGTAATCGGGAGTGAATTCTGAGGATGGTCACTGGTAATCGGGAGTGAATTCTGAGAATGGTCACTGGTAATCGGGAGTGAGATCTGAGGATGGTCACTGGTAATTGGGATTGAGATCTGAGTATGGTCACTGGGAATCGGGAGTGAATTCTGAGGATGGTCACTGGTAATTGGGAGTGAGACCTGAGGATGGTTACGGATAATCGGGAGTGAGGTCTGAGGATGGTCACTGGTAATCGGGAGTGAATTCTGAAGATGGTCACTGGTAATTGGGAGTGAGATCTGAGGACGGTTGCTGGTAAACCGGAGTGAGTTCTGAGGATGGTCACTGGTAATCGGCAGTGAGATCTGAGGATGATTACTGGTAATTGGGAGTGAGACCTGAGGATGGTTACTGGTAATCGTGAGTGAATTCTGAGGATGGTCACTGGTAATCGGAAGAGAGATTTGAAGATGGTCACGGGTAATCCGGAGTGAAATCTGAGGATGGTCACTAGTAATCGGGATTGAGATCTGAGGGTGGTTACTGGTAATCGGGAGTGAGATCTCAGGACAGTTACTGGTAATCGGGAGTTTGATTTGAGGATGGTCACCGGTAATCGGGAGTGAGATTTGAAGATCGTCACTGGTAATCGGGAGTGAGATCTGAAGATGGTCACTGGTAATCGGGAGTGAGATCTGAAGATGGTCACTGGTAATCCGGAGTGAAATCTGAGGATGGTCACTGTTAATCGGGTCTGAGATCTGAGGATGGTTACAGGTATTTGGGAGTGAGATCTGAGGATGGTCACTGATAATCGCGAGTGAGATCTGAGGATGGTCACTGGTAATCCGGAGTGAGATCTGAGAATGGTTACTGGTAATCCGGAGTGAGATCTGAGGATGGTCACTGGTAATCGGGATTCAATTCTGAGGATGGTCACTGGTAATCGGGAGTGAGATCTGAGGATGGTCACTGGAAATCGGGAGTGAGTTCTGAGGATGGTTACTGGTATTCGGGAGTGAAATCTGAGGATGGTCACTGGTAATCGGGAGTGAGATCTGAGGATGGTCACTGGTAATCGGGATTGAGATCTGAGTATGGTCACTGGGAATCGGGAGTGAATTCTGAGGATGGTCACTGGTAATCGGGAGTGAATTCTGAGGATGGTCACTGGTAATCGGGATTGAGATCTGAGTATGGTCACTGGGAATCGGGAGTGAATTCTGAGGATGGTCACTGGGAATCGGGAGTGAATTCTGAGGATGGTCACTGGTAATCGGGAGTGAATTCTGAGGATGGTCACTGGTAATCGGGAGTGAATTCTGAGAATGGTCACTGGTAATCGGGAGTGAGATCTGAGGATGGTCACTGGTAATCGGGATTGAGATCTGAGTATGGTCACTGGGAATCGGGAGTGAATTCTGAGGATGGTCACTGGTAATTGGGAGTGAGACCTGAGGATGGTTACTGATAATCGGGAGTGAGGTCTGAGGATGGTCACTGGTAATCGGGAGTGAGGTCTGAGGATGGTCACTGGTAATCGGGAGTGAATTCTGAAGATTGTCACTGGTAATTGGGAGTGAGATCTGAGGACGGTTACTGGTAAACCGGAGTGAGTTCTGAGGATGGTCACTGGTAATCGGCAGTGAGATCTGAGGATGATTACTGGTAATTGGGAGTGAGACCTGAGGATGGTTACTGGTAATCGGGAGTGAATTCTGAGGATGGTCACTGGTAATCGGGAGAGAGATTTGAAGATGGTCACGGGTAATCCGGAGTGAAATCTGAGGATGGTCACTAGTAATCGGGATTGAGATCTGAGGGTGGTTACTGGTAATCGGGAGTGAGATCTCAGGACAGTTACTGGTTATCGGGAGTTTGATTTGAGGATGGTCACCGGTAATCGGGAGTGAGATTTGAAGATCGTCACTGGTAATCGGGAGTGAGATCTGAAGATGGTCACTGGTAATCGGGAGTGAATTCTGAGAATGGTCACTGGTAATCGGGAGTGAGATCTGAGGATGGTCACTGGTAATCGGGATTGAGATCTGAGTATGGTCACTGGGAATCGGGAGTGAATTCTGAGGATGGTCACTGGTAATGGGGAGTGAGACCTGAGGATGGTTACTGATAATCGGGAGTGAGGTCTGAGGATGGTCACTGGTAATCGGGAGTGAATTCTGAAGATGGTCACTGGTAATTGGGAGTGAGATCTGAGGACGGTTACTGGTAAACCGGAGTGAGTTCTGAGGATGGTCACTGGTAATCGGCAGTGAGATCTGAGGACGATTACTGGTAATTGGGAGTGAGACCTGAGGATGGTTACTGGTAATCGTGAGTGAATTCTGAGGATGGTCACTGGTAATCGGAAGAGAGATTTGAAGATGGTCACGGGTAATCCGGAGTGAAATCTGAGGATGGTCACTAGTAATCGGGATTGAGATCTGAGGGTGGTTACTGGTAATCGGGAGTGAGATCTCAGGACAGTTACTGGTAATCGGGAGTTTGATTTGAGGATGGTCACCGGTAATCGGGAGTGAGATTTGAAGATCGTCACTGGTAATCGGGAGTGAGATCTGAAGATGGTCACTGGTAATCGGGAGTGAGATCTGAAGATGGTCACTGGTAATCCGGAGTGAAATCTGAGGATGGTCACTGTTAATCGGGTCTGAGATCTGAGGATGGTTACAGGTATTTGGGAGTGAGATCTGAGGATGGTCACTGATAATCGCGAGTGAGATCTGAGGATGGTCACTGGTAATCCGGAGTGAGATCTGAGAATGGTTACTGGTAATCCGGAGTGAGATCTGAGGATGGTCACTGGTAATAGGGATTCAATTCTGAGGATGGTCACTGGTAATCGGGAGTGAGATCTGAGGATGGTCACTGGAAATCGGGAGTGAGTTCTGAGGTTGGTTACTGGTATTCGGGAGTGAAATCTGAGGATGGTCACTGGTAATCGGGAGTGTGATCTGAGGATGGTCACTGGTAATCGGGATTGAGATCTGAGTATGGTCATTGGGAATCGGGAGTGAATTCTGAGGATGGTCACTGGTAATCGGGAGTGAATTCTGAGGATGGTCACTGGTAATCGGGATTGAGATCTGAGTATGGTCACTGGGAATCGGGAGTGAAATCTGAGGATGGTCACTGGGAATCGGGAGTGAATTCTGAGGATGGTCACTGGTAATCGGGAGCGAATTCTGAGGATGGTCACTGGTAATCGGGAGTGAATTCTGAGAATAGTCACTGGTAATCGGGAGTGAGATCTGAGGATGGTCACTGGTAATCGGGATTGAGATCTGAGTATGGTCACTGGGAATCGGGAGTGAATTCTGAGGATGGTCACTGGTAATTGGGAGTGAGACCTGAGGATGGTTACTGATAATCGGGAGTGAGGTCTGAGGATGGTCACTGGTAATCGGGAGTGAGGTCTGAGGATGGTCACTGGTATTCGGGAGTGAATTCTGAAGATTGTCACTGGTAATTGGGAGAGAGATCTGAGGACGGTTACTGGTAAACCGGAGTGAGTTCTGAGGATGGTCACTGGTAATCGGCAGTGAGATCTGAGGATGATTACTGGTAATTGGGAGTGAGACCTGAGGATGGTTACTGGTAATCGGGAGTGAATTCTGAGGATGGTCACTGGTAATCGGGAGAGAGATTTGAAGATGGTCACGGGTAATCCGGAGTGAAATCTGAGGATGGTCACTAGTAATCGGGATTGAGATCTGAGGGTGGTTACTGGTAATCGGGAGTGAGATCTCAGGACAGTTACTGGTTATCGGGAGTTTGATTTGAGGATGGTCACCGGTAATCGGGAGTGAGATTTGAAGATCGTCACTGGTAATCGGGAGTGAGATCTGAAGATGGTCACTGGTAATCGGGAGTGAGATCTGAAGATGGTCACTGGTAATCCGGAGTGAAATCTGAGGATGGTCACTGTTAATCGGGTCTGAGATCTGAGGATGGTTACAGGTATTTGGGAGTGAGATCTGAGGATGGTCACTGATAATCGCGAGTGAGATCTGAGGATGGTCACTGGTAATCCGGAGAGAGATCTGAGAATGGTTACTGGTAATCCGGAGTGAGATCTGAGGATGGTCACTGGTAATCGGGATTCAATTCTGAGGATGGTCACTGGTAATCGGGAGTGAGATCTGAGGATGGTCACTGGAAATCGGGAGTGAGTTCTGAGGATGGTTACTGGTATTCGGGAGTGAAATCTGAGGATGGTCACTGGTAATCGGGAGTGAGATCTGAGGATGGTCACTGGTAATCGGGATTGAGATCTGAGTATGGTCACTGGGAATCGGGAGTGAATTCTGAGGATGGTCACTGGTAATCGGGAGTGAATTCTGAGGATGGTCACTGGGAATCGGGAGTGAATTCTGAGGATGGTCACTGGTAATCGGGAGTGAATTCTGAGGATGGTCATTGGTAATCGGGAGTGAATTCTGAGAATGGTCACTGGTAATCGGGAGTGAGATCTGAGGATGGTCACTGGTAATCGGGATTGAGATCTGAGTATGGTCACTGGGAATCGGGAGTGAATTCTGAGGATGGTCACTGGAATCGGGAGTGAATTCTGAGGATGGTCACTGGTAATCGGGAGTGAATTCTGAGGATGGTCACTGGTAATCGGGAGTGAATTCTGAGAATGGTCACTGGTAATCGGGAGTGAGATCTGAGGATGGTCACTGGTAATCGGGATTGAGATCTGAGTATGGTCACTGGGAATCGGGAGTGAATTCTGAGGATGGTCACTGGTAATTGGGAGTGAGACCTGAGGATGGTTACTGATAATCGGGAGTGAGGTCTGAGGATGGTCACTGGTAATCGGGAGTGAATTCTGAAGATGGTCACTGGTAACTGGGAGGGAGATCTGAGGACGGTTACTGGTAAACCGGAGTGAGTTCTGAGGATGGTCACTGGTAATCGGCAGTGAGATCTGAGGATGATTACTGGTAATTGGGAGTGAGACCTGAGGATGGTTACTGGTAATCGGGAGTGAATTCTGAGGATGGGCACTGGTAATCGGGAGAGAGATTTGAAGATAGTCACCGGTAATCCGGAGTGAAATCTGAGGATGGTCACTAGTAATCGGGATTGAGATCTAAGGGTGGTTACTGGTAATCGGGAGTGAGATCTCAGGACAGTTACTGGTAATTGGGAGTTTGATTTGAGGATGGTCACCGGTAATCGGGAGTGAGATTTGAAGATCGTCACTGGTAATCGGGAGTGAGATCTGAAGATGGTCACTGGTAATCGGGAGTGAGATCTGAAGATGGTCACTGGTAATCCGGAGTGAAATCTGAGGATGGTCACTGTTAATCGGGTCTGAGATCTGAGGATGGTTACAGGTATTTGGGAGTGAGATCTGAGGATGGTCACTGATAATCGCGAGTGAGATCTGAGGATGGTCACTGGTAATCCGGAGTGAGATCTGAGAATGGTTACTGGTAATCCGGAGTGAGATCTGAGGATGGTCACTGGTAATCGTGATTCAATTCTGAGGATGGTCACTGGTAATCGGGAGTGAGTTCTGAGGATGGTCACTGGAAATCGGGAGTGAGTTCTGAGGATGGTTACTGGTATTCGGGAGTGAAATCTAAGGATGGTCACTGGTAATCGGGAGTGAGATCTGAGGATGGTCACTGGTAATCGGGATTGAGATCTGAGTATGGTCACTGGGAATCGGGAGTGAATTCTGAGGATGGTCACTGGTAATCGGGAGTGAGTTCTGAGGATGGTCACTGGTAATCGGGAGTGAATTCTGAGAATGGTCACTGGTAATCGGGAGTGAGATCTGAGGATGGTCACTGGTAATCGGGATTGAGATCTGAGTATGGTCACTGGGAATCGGGAGTGAATTCTGAGGATGGTCACTGGTAATTGGGAGTGAGACCTGAGGATGGTCACTGGTAATCGGGAGTGAATTCTGAGGATGGTCACTGGGAATCGGGAGTGAATTCTGAGGATGGTCACAGGTAATCGGGAGTGAATTCTGAGGATGGTCACTGGTAATCGGGAGTGAATTCTGAGGATGGTCACTGGTAATCGGGAGAGAATTCTGAGGATGGTCACTGGTAATCGGGAGTGAATTCTGAGGATGGTCACTGGGAATCGGGAGTGAATTCTGAGGATGGTCACTGGTAATCGGGAGTGAATTCTGAGGGTGGTCACTGGTAATCGGGAGTGAATTCTGAGGATGGTTACTGGTATTCGGGAGTGAAATCTGAGGATGGTCACTGGTAATCGGGAGTGAGATCTGAGGATGGTCACTGGGAATCGGGAGTGAATTCTGAGGATGGTCACTGGTAATCGGGAGTGAATTCTGAGAATGGTCACTGGTAATCGGGAGTGAGATCTGAGGATGGTCACTGGTAATCGGGATTGAGATCTGAGTATGGTCACTGGGAATCGGGAGTGAATTCTGAGGATGGTCACTGGTAATTGGGAGTGAGACCTGAGGATGGTTACTGATAATCGGGAGTGAAGTCTGAGGATGGTCACTGCTAATCAGGAGTGAATTCTGAAGATGGTCACTGATAATTGGGAGTGAATTGTGAAGATGGTCACTGGTAATTGGGAGTGAGATCTGAGGACGGTTACTGGTAAACCGGAGTGAGTTCTGAGGATGGTCACTGGTAATCGGCAGTGAGATCTGAGGATGATTACTGGTAATTGGGAGTGAGACCTGAGGATGGTTACTGGTAATCGGGAGTGAATTCTGAGGATGGTCACTGGTAATCGGGAGTGAGATCTGAAGATGGTCACTGGTAATCCGGAGTGAAATCTGAGGATGGTCTCTAGTAATCGGGATTGAGATCTGAGGGTGGTTACTGGTAATCGGGAGTGAGATCTCAGGACAGTTACTGGTAATCGGGAGTTTGATTTGAGGATGGTCACCGGTAATCGGGAGTGAGATTTGAAGATCGTCACTGGTAATCGGGAGTGAGATCTGAAGATGGTCACTGGTAATCGGGAGTGAGATCTGAAGATGGTCACTGGTAATCCGGAGTGAAATCTGAGGATGGTCACTGTTAATCGGGTCTGAGATCTGAGGATGGTTACAGGTATTTGTGAGTGAGATCTGAGGATGGTCACTGGAAATCGGGAGTGAGTTCTGAGGATGGTTACTGGTATTCGGGAGTGAAATCTGAGGATGGTCAATGGTAATCGGGAGTGAATTCTGAGGATGGTCACTGGGAATCGGGAGTGAATTCTGAGGATGGTCACTGGTAATCGGGAGTGAATTCTGAGGATCGTCACTGGTAATCGGGAGTGAATTCTGAGAATGGTCACTGGTAATCGGGAGTGAGATCTGAGGATGGTCACTGGTAATCGGGATTGAGATCTGAGTATGGTCACTGGGAATCGGGAGTGAATTCTGAGGATGGTCACTGGTAATTGGGAGTGAGACCTGAGGATTGTTACTGATAATCGGGAGTGAGGTCTGAGGATGGTCACTGGTAATCGGGAGTGAATTCTGAAGATGGACACTGGTAATTGGGAGTGAGATCTGAGGACGGTTACTGGTAAACCGGAGTGAGTTCTGAGGATGGTCACTGGTAATCGGCAGTGAGATCTGAGGATGATTACTGGTAATTGGGAGTGAGACCTGAGGATGGTTACTGGTAATCGGGAGTGAATTCTGAGGATGGTCACTGTTAATCGGGTCTGAGATCTGAGGATGGTTACAGGTATTTGGGAGTGAGATCTGAGGATGGTCACTGATAATCGCGAGTGAGATCTGAGGATGGTCACTGGTAATCCGGAGTGAGATCTGAGGATGGTCACTGGTAATCGGGATTCAATTCTGAGGATGGTCACTGGTAATCGGGAGTGAGTTCTGAGGATGGTTACTGGTATTCGGGAGTGAAATCTGAGGATGGTCACTGGTAATCGGGAGTGAGATCTGAGGATGGTCACTGGTAATCGGGATTGAGATCTGAGTATGGTCACTGGGAATCGGGAGTGAATTCTGAGGATGGTCACTGGTAATCGGGAGTGAATTCTGAGGATGGTCACTGGGAATCGGGAGTGAATTCTGAGGATGGTCACTGGTATTCGGGAGTGAATTCTGAGGATGGTCATTGGTAATCGGGAGTGAATTCTGAGAATGGTCACTGGTAATCGGGAGTGAGATCTGAGGATGGTCACTGGTAATCGGGATTGAGATCTGAGTATGGTCACTGGGAATCGGGAGTGAATTCTGAGGATGGTCACTGGGAATCGGGAGTGAATTCTGAGGATGGTCACTGGTAATCGGGAGTGAATTCTGAGGATGGTCACTGGTAATCGGGAGTGAATTCTGAGAATGGTCACTGGTAATCGGGAGTGAGATCTGAGGATGGTCACTGGTAATCGGGATTGAGATCTGAGTATGGTCACTGGGAATCGGGAGTGAATTCTGAGGATGGTCACTGGTAATTGGGAGTGAGACCTGAGGATGGTTACTGATAATCGGGAGTGAGGTCTGAGGATGGTCACTGGTAATCGGGAGTGAATTCTGAAGATGGTCACTGGTAATTGGGAGTGAGATCTGAGGACGGTTACTGGTAAACCGGAGTGAGTTCTGAGGATGGTCACTGGTAATCGGCAGTGAGATCTGAGGATGATTACTGGTAATTGGGAGTGAGACCTGAGGATGGTTACTGGTAATCGGGAGTGAATTCTGAGGATGGGCACTGGTAATCGGGAGAGAGATTTGAAGATGGTCACCGGTAATCCGGAGTGAAATCTGAGGATGGTCACTAGTAATCGGGATTGAGATCTAAGGGTGGTTACTGGTAATCGGGAGTGAGATCTCAGGACAGTTACTGGTAATCGGGAGTTTGATTTGAGGATGGTCACCGGTAATCGGGAGTGAGATTTGAAGATCGTCACTGGTAATCGGGAGTGAGATCTGAAGATGGTCACTGGTAATCGGGAGTGAGATCTGAAGATGGTCACTGGTAATCCGGAGTGAAATCTGAGGATGGTCACTGTTAATCGGGTCTGAGATCTGAGGATGGTTACAGGTATTTGGGAGTGAGATCTGAGGATGGTCACTGATAATCGCGAGTGAGATCTGAGGATGGTCACTGGTAATCCGGAGTGAGATCTGAGAATGGTTACTGGTAATCCGGAGTGAGATCTGAGGATGGTCACTGGTAATCGGGATTCAATTCTGAGGATGGTCACTGGTAATCGGGAGTGAGTTCTGAGGATGGTCACTGGAAATCGGGAGTGAGTTCTGAGGATGGTTACTGGTATTCGGGAGTGAATTCTGAGGATGGTTACTGGTATTCGGGAGTGAAATCTGAGGATGGTCACTGGTAATCGGGAGTGAGATCTGAGAATGGTCACTGGTAATCGGGGTTGAGATCTGAGTATGGTCACTGGGATTCGGGAGTGAATTCTGTGGATGGTCACTGGTAATCGGGAGTGAATTCTGAGGATGGTCACTGGGAATCGGGAGTGAATTCTGAGGATGGTCACTGGTAATCGGGAGTGAATTCTGAGGATCGTCACTGGTAATCGGGAGTGAATTCTGAGAATGGTCACTGGTAATCGGGAGTGAGATCTGTGGATGGTCACTGGTAATCGGGATTGAGATCTGAGTATGGTCACTGGGAATCGGGAGTGAATTCTGAGGATGGTCACTGGTAATTGGGAGTGAGACCTGAGGATGGTTACTGATAATCGGGAGTGAGGTCTGAGGATGGTCACTGGTAATCGGGAGTGAATTCTGAAGATGGTCACTGGTAATTGGGAGTGAGATCTGAGGACGGTTACTGGTAAACCGGAGTGAGTTCTGAGGATGGTCACTGGTAATCGGCAGTGGGATCTGAGGATGATTACTGGTAATTGGGAGTGAGACCTGAGGATGGTTACTGGTAATCGGGAGTGAATTCTGAGGATGGTCACTGGTAATCGGGAGAGAGATTTGAAGATGGTCACGGGTAATCCGGAGTGAAATCTGAGGATGGTCACTAGTAATCGGGATTGAGATCTAAGGGTGGTTACTGGTAATCGGGAGTGAGATCTCAGGACAGTTACTGGTAATCGGGAGTTTGATTTGAGGATGGTCACCGGTAATCGGGAGTGAGATTTGAAGATCGTCACTGGTAATCGGGAGTGAGATCTGAAGATGGTCACTGGTAATCGGGAGTGAGATCTGAAGATGGTCACTGGTAATCCGGAGTGAAATCTGAGGATGGTCACTGTTAATCGGGTCTGAGATCTGAGGATGGTTACAGGTATTTGGGAGTGAGATCTGAGGATGGTCACTGATAATCGCGAGTGAGATCTGAGGATGGTCACTGGTAATCCGGAGTGAGATCTGAGAATGGCTACTGGTAATCCGGAGTGAGATCTGAGGATGGTCACTGGTAATCGGGATTCAATTCTGAGGATGGTCACTGGTAATCGGGAGTGAGATCTGAGGATGGTCACTGGAAATCGGGAGTGAGTTCTGAAGATGGTTACTGGTATTCGGGAGTGAAATCTGAGGATGGTCACTGGGAATCGGGAGTGAGATCTGAGGATGGTCACTGGTAATCGGGATTGAGATCTGTGTATAGTCACTGGGAATCGGGAGTGAATTCTGAGGATGGTCACTGGTAATCGGGAGTGAATTCTGAGGATGGTCACTGGTAATCGGGAGTGAGATCTGAGGATGGTCACTGGTAATCGGGATTGAGATCTGAGTATGGTCACTGGGAATCGGGAGTGAATTCTGAGGATGGTCACTGGTAATTGGGAGTGAGACCTGAGGATGGTCACTGGTAATCGGGAGTGAATTCTGAGGATGGTCACTGGTAATCGGGAGTGAATTCTGAGGATGGTCACTGGTAATCGGGAGTGAATTCTGAGAATGGTCACTGGTAATCGGGAGTGAGATCTGAGGATGGTCACTGGTAATCGGGAGTGAGATCTGAGGACGGTTACTGGTAAACCGAAGTGATTTCTGAGGATGGTCACTGGTAATCGGCAGTGAGATCTGAGGATGATCACTGGTAATTGGGAGTGAGACCTGAGGATGGTTACTGGTAATCGGGAGTGAATTCTGAGGATGGTCACTGGTAATCGGGAGAGAGATCTGAGGATGATTACTGGTAATTGGGAGTGAGACCTGAGGATGGTTACTGGTAATCGGGAGTGAATTCTGAGGATGGTCACTGGTAATCGGGAGAGAGATTTGAAGATGGTCACGGGTAATCCGGAGTGAAACCTGTGGATGGTCACTAATAATCGGCAGTGAGATCTGAGGATGGTTACTGGTAATCGGGAGTGAGATCTGAAGATGGTCACTGGTAATCGGGAGTGAGATCTGAAGATGGTCACTGGTAATCCGGAGTGAAATCTGTGGATGGTCACTGTTAATCGGGTCTGAGATCTGAGGATGGTTACAGGTATTTGGGAGTGAGATCTGAGGATGGTCACTGGTATTCGGGAGTGAAATCTGAGGATGGTCACTGGTAATCGGGAGTGAGATCTGAGAATGTTCACTGGTAATCGGGGTTGAGATCTGAGTATGGTCACTGGGAATCGGGAGTGAATTCTGAGGATGGTCACTGGTAATCGGGAGTGAATTCTGAGGATGGTCACTGGGAATCGGGAGTGAATTCTGAGGATGGTCACTGGTAATCGGGAGTGAATTCTGAGGATGGTCACTGGTAATCGGGAGTGAATTCTGAGAATGGTCACTGGTAATCGGGAGTGAGATCTGAGGATGGTCACTGGTAATCGGGATTGAGATCTGAGTATGGTCACTGGGAATCGGGAGTGAATTCTGTGGATGGTCACTTGTAATTGGGAGTGAGACCTGAGGATGGTTACTGATAATCGGGAGTGAGGTCTGAGGATGGTCACTGGTAATCGGGAGTGAATTCTGAAGATGGTCACTGGTAATTGGGAGTGAGATCTGAGGACCGTTACTGGTAAACCGGAGTGAATTCTGAGGATGGTCACTGGTAATCGGCAGTGAGATCTGAGGATGATTACTGGTAATTGGGAGTGAGACCTGAGGATGGTTACTGGTAATCGGGAGTGAATTCTGAGGATGGTCACTGGTAATCGGGAGAGAGATTTGAAGATGGTCACGGGTAATCCGGAGTGAAATCTGAGGATGGTCACTAGTAATCGGGATTGAGACCTGAGGATGGTTACTGATATTCGGGAGTGAGGTCTGAGGATGGTCACTGGTAATCGGGAGTGTGATCTGAGGATGGTCACTGGTAATCGGGAGTGAGATCTGAGGATGGTTACTGGTATTCGGGAGTGAGATCTGAGGATGATTATTGGTAATCCGGAGTGATATCTGAGGATGATTACTGGTAATTGGGAGTGAGATCTGAGGATGGTTACTGGTAATCCGGAGTGAGATCTGAGAATGGTTACTGGTAATCGGGAGTGTGATCTGAGGATGGTCACTGGTAATAGGGAGTGAGATCTGAGGATGGTTACTGGTATTCGGGAGTGAGATCTGAGGATGATTATTGGTAATCCGGAGTGATATCTGAGGATGATTACTGGTAATTGGGAGTGAGATCTGAGGATGGTCACTGGTAATCGGGAGTGAGATCTGAGGATGGTTACTGGTATTCGGGAGTGAGATCTGAGGATGATTATTGGTAATCCGGAGTGATATCTGAGGATGATTACTGGTAATTGGGAGTGAGATCTGAGGATGGTCACTGGTAATCGGGAGTGAGACCTGAGGATGGTTACTGGTAATCGGGAGTGAATTCTGAGGATGGTCACTGGTAATCGGGAGAGAGATTTGAAGATGGTCACTAGTAATCTGGAGTGAGATCTGAGGATGGTTACTGGTAATCGGGAGTGAGATCTGAGGATGGTTACTGGTAATCGGGAGTGAATTCTGAGGATGGTCACTGGTAATCGCGAGTGAGATCTGAGGATGGTCACTGGTAATCCGGAGTGAGATCTGAGAATGGTTACTGGTAATCGGGAGTGTGATCTGAGGATGGTCACTGGTAAAGCGGGAGTGAGATCTGAGGATGGTTACTGGTAAACCGGAGTGAGTTCTGAGGATGGTCACTGGTAATTGGGAGTGAGACCTGAGTATGATTACTGGTATTTGGGAGTGAGATCTGAGGATGGTCACTGGTAATCTGGAGTGAGATCTGAGGATGGTCACTGGTAATCTGGAGTGAGATCTGAAGATGGTCACTGGTAATTGGGAGAGAATTCTTAGGATGGTCACTGGTAATCGGGAGTGAGATCTGAGGATGGTCACTGGTAATCGGGGGTGTATTCTGAGGATTGTTACTGGTAATTGGGAGTGAGATCTGAGGTTGTTTGCTGATAATAGGGAGTGAGATCTGAGGATGGTTACCGGCAATCCGGAGTGAAATTTGAGGAATGTCACTGGTAATCCGGAGTGATATCTGAGGATGATTACTGGTAATTGGGAGTGAGATCTGAGGATGGTCACTGGTAATCGGGAGTGAGATCTGAGGATGGTTACTGGTATTCGGGAGTGAGATCTGAGGATGATTATCGGTAATCCGGAGTGATATCTGAGGATGATTACTGGTAATCGGGAGTGAGATCTGAGGATGGTTACTGGTAATCCGGAGTGAGATCTGAGGATGATTACTGGTAATCGGGAGTGAGATCTGAGGATGATTACTGGTAATCGGGAGTGAGATCTGAGGATGGTTACTGGTAATCCGGAGTGAGATCTGAGGATGATTACTGGTAATCGGGAGTGAGATCTGAGGATGGTTACTGGTAATCGGGAGTGAGATCTGAGGATGGTGACTGGTAATTGGGAGAGAATTCTGAGGATGGTCACTGGTAATCGGGAGTGAGATCTGAGGATGGTCACTGGTAATCGGGATTGAGATCTGACTATGGTCACTGGGAATCGGGAGTGAATTCTGAGGATGGTCACTGGTAATTGGGAGTGAGACCTGAGGATGGTCACTGGTAATCGGGAGTGAATTCTGAGGATGGTCACTGGTAATCGGGAGTGAATTCTGAGGATGGTCACTGGTAATCGGGAGTGAATTCTGAGAATGGTCACTGGTAATCGGGAGTGAGATCTGAGGATGGTCACTGGTAATCGGGAGTGAGATCTGAGGACGGTTACTGGTAAACCGAAGTGATTTCTGAGGATGGTCACTGGTAATCGGCAGTGAGATCTGAGGATGATCACTGGTAATTGGGAGTGAGACCTGAGGATGGTTACTGGTAATCGGGAGTGAATTCTGAGGATGGTCACTGGTAATCGGGAGAGAGATCTGAGGATGATTACTGGTAATTGGGAGTGAGACCTGAGGATGGTTACTGGTAATCGGGAGTGAATTCTGAGGATGGTCACTGGTAATCGGGAGAGAGATTTGAAGATGGTCACGGGTAATCCGGAGTGAAACCTGTGGATGGTCACTAATAATCGGCAGTGAGATCTGAGGATGGTTACTGGTAATCGGGAGTGAGATCTGAAGATGGTCACTGGTAATCGGGAGTGAGATCTGAAGATGGTCACTGGTAATCCGGAGTGAAATCTGAGGATGGTCACTGTTAATCGGGTCTGAGATCTGAGGATGGTTACAGGTATTTGGGAGTGAGATCTGAGGATGGTCACTGGTATTCGGGAGTGAAATCTGAGGATGGTCACTGGTAATCGGGAGTGAGATCTGAGAATGGTCACTGTTAATCGTGTCTGAGATCTGAGGATGGTTACAGGTATTTGGGAGTGAGATCTGAGGATGGTCACTGGTATTCGGGAGTGAAATCTGAGGATGGTCACTGGTAATCGGGAGTGAGATCTGAGAATGTTCACTGGTAATCGGGGTTGAGATCTGAGTATGGTCACTGGGAATCGGGAGTGAATTCTGAGGATGGTCACTGGTAATCGGGAGTGAATTCTGAGGATGGTCACTGGGAATCGGGAGTGAATTCTGAGGATGGTCACTGGTAATCGGGAGTGAATTCTGAGGATGGTCACTGGTAATCGGGAGTGAATTCTGAGAATGGTCACTGGTAATCGGGAGTGAGATCTGAGGATGGTCACTGGTAATCGGGATTGAGATCTGAGTATGGTCACTGGGAATCGGGAGTGAATTCTGAGGATGGTCACTTGTAATTGGGAGTGAGACCTGAGGATGGTTACTGATAATCGGGAGTGAGGTCTGAGGATGGTCACTGGTAATCGGGAGTGAATTCTGAAGATGGTCACTGGTAATTGGGAGTGAGATCTGAGGACCGTTACTGGTAAACCGGAGTGAATTCTGAGGATGGTCACTGGTAATCGGCAGTGAGATCTGAGGATGATTACTGGTAATTGGGAGTGAGACCTGAGGATGGTTACTGGTAATCGGGAGTGAATTCTGAGGATGGTCACTGGTAATCGGGAGAGAGATTTGAAGATGGTCACGGGTAATCCGGAGTGAAATCTGAGGATGGTCACTGGAAATCGGGAGTGAGTTCTGAAGATGGTTACTGGTATTCGGGAGTGAAATCTGAGGATGGTCACTGGTAATCGGGAGTGAGATCTGAGGATGGTCACTGGTAATCGGGATTGAGATCTGAGTATGGTCACTGGGAATCGGGAGTGAATTCTGAGGATGGTCACTGGTAATCGGGAGTGAATTCTGAGGATGGTCACTGGTAATCGGGAGTGAATTCTGAGAATGGTCACTGGTAATCGGGAGTGAGATCTGAGGATGGTCACTGGTAATCGGGATTGAGATCTGAGTATGGTCACTGGGAATCGGGAGTGAATTCTGAGGATGGTCACTGGTAATTGGGAGTGAGACCTGAGGATGGTCACTGGTAATCGGGAGTGAATTCTGAGGATGGTTACTGGGAATCGGGAGTGAGATCTGAGGATGGTTACTGGGAATCGGGAGTGAGATCTGAGGATGGTTACTGGGAATCGGGAGTGAGATCTGAGGATGGTTACTACTAATCGGGAGTGAGATCTGAGTATGATTACTGGTATTTGGGAGTGAGACCTGAGGATGGTCGCTGGTAATCGGGAGTGAATTCTGAGGATGGTTGCTGGTCTTCGGGAGAGAGATCTGAAGATGGTCACTGGTAATTGGGAGTGAGATCTGAGGATGGTTACTGGTAAACCGGAGTGAGATCTGAGAATGGTTACTGGTAATCGGGAGTGAGATCTGAGGATGGTTGCTGGTAATTGGGAGTGAGATCTGAGGATGGTTACTGGTAAACCGGAGTGAGTTCTGAGGATGGTCTCTGTGAATCGGGAGTGAGATCTGAGGATGGTCACCGGTAATCGGGAGAGAGATTTGTAGATGGTCACTGGAATTCGGGAGTGAGATCGGAGGATGGTCACTGGTAATCGGGAGTGAGGTCTGAGGATGGTCACTGTGAATCGGGAGTGAGATCTGAGGATGGTCACTGGTAATCGGGAGTGAGATCTGAGGATGGTTACTGGTAATCCGGAGTGAGATCTGAGAATGGTTACTGGTAATCGGGAGTGTGATCTGAGGATGGTCACTGGTAATAGGGAGTGAGATCTGAGGATGGGTACTGGTATTCGGGAGTGAGATCTGAGGATGATTATTGGTAATCCGGAGTGATATCTGAGGATGATTACTGGTAATTGGGAGTGAGATCTGAGGATGGTCACTGGTAATCGGGAGTGAGATCTGAGGATGGTTACTGGTATTCGGGAGTGAGATCTGAGGATGATTATTGGTAATCCGGAGTGATATCTGAGGATGATTACTGGTAATTGGGAGTGAGATCTGAGGATGGTTACTGGTAATCCGGAGTGAGATCTGAGAATGGTTACTGGTAATCGGGAGTGTGATCTGAGGATGGTCACTGGTAATAGGGAGTGAGATCTGAGGATGGTTACTGGTATTCGGGAGTGAGATCTGAGGATGATTATTGGTAATCCGGAGTGATATCTGAGGATGATTACTGGTAATTGGGAGTGAGATCTGAGGATGGTCACTGGTAATCGGGAGTGAGATCTGAGGATGGTTACTGGTATTCGGGAGTGAGATCTGAGGATGATTATTGGTAATCCGGAGTGATATCTGAGGATGATTACTGGTAATTGGGAGTGAGATCTGAGGATGGTCACTGGTAATCGGGAGTGAGACCTGAGGATGGTTACTGGTAATCGGGAGTGAATTCTGAGGATGGTCACTGGTAATCGGGAGAGAGATTTGAAGATGGTCACTAGTAATCTGGAGTGAGATCTGAGGATGGTTACTGGTAATCGGGAGTGAGATCTGAGGATGGTTACTGGTAATCGGGAGTGAATTCTGAGGATGGTCACTGGTAATCGCGAGTGAGATCTGAGGATGGTCACTGGTAATCCGGAGTGAGATCTGAGAATGGTTACTGGTAATCGGGAGTGTGATCTGAGGATGGTCACTGGTAAAGCGGGAGTGAGATCTGAGGATGGTTACTGGTATTCGGGAGTGAGATCTGAAGATGATTATTGGTAATCCGGAGTGATATCTGAGGATGATTACTGGTAATTGGGAGTGAGATCTGAGGATGGTTACTGGTAAACCGGAGTGAGTTCTGAGGATGGTCACTGGTAATTGGGAGTGAGACCTGAGTATGATTACTGGTATTTGGGAGTGAGATCTGAGGATGGTCACTGGTAATCTGGAGTGAGATCTGAGGATGGTCACTGGTAATCTGGAGTGAGATCTGAAGATGGTCACTGGTAATTGGGAGAGAATTCTTAGGATGGTCACTGGTAATCGGGAGTGAGATCTGAGGATGGTCACTGGTAATCGGGGGTGTATTCTGAGGATTGTTACTGGTAATTGGGAGTGAGATCTGAGGTTGTTTGCTGATAATAGGGAGTGAGATCTGAGGATGGTTACCGGCAATCCGGAGTGAAATTTGAGGAATGTCACTGGTAATCCGGAGTGATATCTGAGGATGATTACTGGTAATTGGGAGTGAGATCTGAGGATGGTCACTGGTAATCGGGAGTGAGATCTGAGGATGGTTACTGGTATTCGGGAGTGAGATCTGAGGATGATTATTGGTAATCCGGAGTGATATCTGAGGATGATTACTGGTAATCGGGAGTGAGATCTGAGGATGGTTACTGGTAATCCGGAGTGAGATCTGAGGATGATTACTGGTAATCGGGAGTGAGATCTGAGGATGATTACTGGTAATCGGGAGTGAGATCTGAGGATGGTTACTGGTAATCCGGAGTGAGATCTGAGGATGATTACTGGTAATCGGGAGTGAGATCTGAGGATGGTTACTGGTAATCGGGAGTGAGATCTGAGGATGGTGACTGGTAATTGGGAGAGAATTCTGAGGATGGTCACTGGTAATCTGTAGTGAGATCTGAGGATGGTTACTGGTAATCGGGAGTGAGATCTGAGGATGGTTACTGGTAATCGGGAGTGAATTCTGAGGATGGTCACTGGTAATCGGGAGTGAGATCTGAGGATGGTTACTGGTAATCGGGAGTGAATTCTGAGGATGGTCACTGGTAATCCCGAGTGAGATCTGAGGATGGTCACTGGTAATCCGGAGTGAGATCTGAGAATGGTTACTGGTAATCGGGAGTGTGATCTGAGGATGGTCACTGGTAATCGGGAGTGAGATCTGAGGATGGTTACTGGTATTCGGGAGTGAGATCTGAAGATGATTATTGGTAATCCGGAGTGATATCTGAGGATGATTACTGGTAATTGGGAGTGAGATCTGAGGATGGTCACTGGTAATCGGGAGTGAGATCTGAGGATGGTTACTGGTAAACCGGAGTGAGTTCTGAGGATGGTCACTGGTAATTGGGAGTGAGACCTGAGTATGATTACTGGTATTTGGGAGTGAGATCTGAGGATGGTCACTGGTAATCCGGAGTGAGATCTGAGAATGGTTACTGGTAATCGGGAGTGTGATCTGAGGATGGTCACTGGTAATCGGGAGTGTGATCTGAGGATGGTAACGCTTTTCGGGAGTGAAATCTGAGGATGGTCACTGGTAATCGGGAGTGAGATCTGAGGATGGTCACTGGTAATTGGGAGTGAGATCTGAGGATGGTCACTGGTAATCGGGAGTGAGATCTGAGGATGGTTACTGGTAAACCGGAGTGAGTTCTGAGGATGGTCACTGGTAATTGGGAGTGAGACCTGAGTATGATTACTGGTATTTGGGAGTGAGATCTGAGGATGGTCACTGGTAATCCGGAGTGAGATCTGAGAATGGTTACTGGTAATCGGGAGTGTGATCTGAGGATGGTCACTGGTAATCGGGAGTGTGATCTGAGGATGGTAACGCTTTTCGGGAGTGAAATCTGAGGATGGTCACTGGTAATCGGGAGTGAGATCTGAGGATGGTCACTGGTAATCGGGATTGAGATCTGAGTATGGTCACTGGGAATCGGGAGTGAATTCTGAGGATGGTCACTGGTAATCGGGAGTGAATTCTGAGGATGGTCACTGGGAATCGGGAGTGAATTCTGAGGATGGTCACTGGTAATCGGGAGTGAATTCTGAGGATGGTCATTGGTAATCGGGAGTGAATTCTGAGAATGGTCACTGGTAATCGGGAGTGAGATCTGAGGATGGTCACTGGTAATCGGGATTGAGATCTGAGTATGGTCACTGGGAATCGGGAGTGAATTCTGAGGATGGTCACTGGGAATCGGGAGTGAATTCTGAGGATGGTCACTGGTAATCGGGAGTGAATTCTGAGGATGGTCACTGGTAATCGGGAGTGAATTCTGAGAATGGTCACTGGTAATCGGGAGTGAGATCTGAGGATGGTCACTGGTAATCGGGATTGAGATCTGAGTATGGTCACTGGGAATCGGGAGTGAATTCTGAGGATGGTCACTGGTAATTGGGAGTGAGACCTGAGGATGGTTACTGATAATCGGGAGTGAGGTCTGAGGATGGTCACTGGTAATCGGGAGTGAATTCTGAAGATGGTCACTGGTAATTGGGAGTGAGATCTGAGGACGGTTACTGGTAAACCGGAGTGAGTTCTGAGGATGGTCACTGGTAATCGGGAGTGTGATCTGAGGATGGTCACTGGTAATCGGGAGTGAGATCTGAGGATGGTTACTGGTATTCGGGAGTGAGATCTGAAGATGATTATTGGTAATCCGGAGTGATATCTGAGGATGATTACTGGTAATCCGGAGTGAGATCTGAGAATGGTTACTGGTAATCGGGAGTGTGATCTGAGGATGGTCACTGGTAATCGGGAGTGAGATCTGAGGATGGTTACTGGTATTCGGGAGTGAGATCTGAAGATGATTATTGGTAATCCGGAGTGATATCTGAGGATGATTACTGGTAATTGGGAGTGAGATCTGAGGATGGTCACTGGTAATCGGGAGTGAGATCTGAGGATGGTTACTGGTAAACCGGAGTGAGTTCTGAGGATGGTCACTGGTAATTGGGAGTGAGACCTGAGTATGATTACTGGTATTTGGGAGTGAGATCTGAGGATGGTCACTGGTAATCCGGAGTGAGATCTGAGAATGGTTACTGGTAATCGGGAGTGTGATCTGAGGATGGTCACTGGTAATCGGGAGTGTGATCTGAGGATGGTAACGCTTTTCGGGAGTGAAATCTGAGGATGGTCACTGGTAATCGGGAGTGAGATCTGAGGATGGTCACTGGTAATCGGGATTGAGATCTGAGTATGGTCACTGGGAATCGGGAGTGAATTCTGAGGATGGTCACTGGTAATCGGGAGTGAATTCTGAGGATGGTCACTGGGAATCGGGAGTGAATTCTGAGGATGGTCACTGGTAATCGGGAGTGAATTCTGAGGATGGTCATTGGTAATCGGGAGTGAATTCTGAGAATGGTCACTGGTAATCGGGAGTGAGATCTGAGTATGATTACTGGTATTTGGGAGTGAGATCTGAGGATGGTTACTGGTAATCGGGAGTGAGATCTCAGGACAGTTACTGGTAATCGGGAGTTTGATTTGAGGATGGTCACCGGTAATCGGGAGTGAGATTTGAAGATCGTCACTGGTAATCGGGAGTGAGATCTGAAGATGGTCACTGGTAATCGGGAGTGAGATCTGAAGATGGTCACTGGTAATCCGGAGTGAAATCTGAGGATGGTCACTGTTAATCGGGTCTGAGATCTGAGGATGGTTACAGGTATTTGGGAGTGAGATCTGAGGATGGTCACTGATAATCGCGAGTGAGATCTGAGGATGGTCACTGGTAATCCGGAGTGAGATCTGAGAATGGTTACTGGTAATCCGGAGTGAGATCTGAGGATGGTCACTGGTAATCGGGATTCAATTCTGAGGATGGTCACTGGTAATCGGGAGTGAGTTCTGAGGATGGTCACTGGAAATCGGGAGTGAGTTCTGAGGATGGTTACTGGTATTCGGGAGTGAATTCTGAGGATGGTTACTGGTATTCGGGAGTGAAATCTGAGGATGGTCACTGGTAATCGGGAGTGAGATCTGAGAATGGTCACTGGTAATCGGGGTTGAGATCTGAGTATGGTCACTGGGATTCGGGAGTGAATTCTGTGGATGGTCACTGGTAATCGGGAGTGAATTCTGAGGATGGTCACTGGGAATCGGGAGTGAATTCTGAGGATGGTCACTGGTAATCGGGAGTGAATTCTGAGGATCGTCACTGGTAATCGGGAGTGAATTCTGAGAATGGTCACTGGTAATCGGGAGTGAGATCTGTGGATGGTCACTGGTAATCGGGATTGAGATCTGAGTATGGTCACTGGGAATCGGGAGTGAATTCTGAGGATGGTCACTGGTAATTGGGAGTGAGACCTGAGGATGGTTACTGATAATCGGGAGTGAGGTCTGAGGATGGTCACTGGTAATCGGGAGTGAATTCTGAAGATGGTCACTGGTAATTGGGAGTGAGATCTGAGGACGGTTACTGGTAAACCGGAGTGAGTTCTGAGGATGGTCACTGGTAATCGGCAGTGAGATCTGAGGATGATTACTGGTAATTGGGAGTGAGACCTGAGGATGGTTACTGGTAATCGGGAGTGAATTCTGAGGATGGTCACTGGTAATTGGGAGTGAGATCTGAGGACGGTTACTGGTAAACCGGAGTGAGTTCTGAGGATGGTCACTGGTAATCGGGAGTGTGATCTGAGGATGGTCACTGGTAATCGGGAGTGAGATCTGAGGATGGTTACTGGTATTCGGGAGTGAGATCTGAAGATGATTATTGGTAATCCGGAGTGATATCTGAGGATGATTACTGGTAATCCGGAGTGAGATCTGAGAATGGTTACTGGTAATCGGGAGTGTGATCTGAGGATGGTCACTGGTAATCGGGAGTGAGATCTGAGGATGGTTACTGGTATTCGGGAGTGAGATCTGAGGATGATTATTGGTAATCCGGAGTGATATCTGAGGATGATTACTGGTAATTGGGAGTGAGATCTGAGGATGGTTACTGGTAATCCGGAGTGAGATCTGAGAATGGTTACTGGTAATCGGGAGTGTGATCTGAGGATGGTCACTGGTAATAGGGAGTGAGATCTGAGGATGGTTACTGGTATTCGGGAGTGAGATCTGAGGATGATTATTGGTAATCCGGAGTGATATCTGAGGATGATTACTGGTAATTGGGAGTGAGATCTGAGGATGGTCACTGGTAATCGGGAGTGAGATCTGAGGATGGTTACTGGTATTCGGGAGTGAGATCTGAGGATGATTATTGGTAATCCGGAGTGATATCTGAGGATGATTACTGGTAATTGGGAGTGAGATCTGAGGATGGTCACTGGTAATCGGGAGTGAGACCTGAGGATGGTTACTGGTAATCGGGAGTGAATTCTGAGGATGGTCACTGGTAATCGGGAGAGAGATTTGAAGATGGTCACTAGTAATCTGGAGTGAGATCTGAGGATGGTTACTGGTAATCGGGAGTGAGATCTGAGGATGGTTACTGGTAATCGGGAGTGAATTCTGAGGATGGTCACTGGTAATCGCGAGTGAGATCTGAGGATGGTCACTGGTAATCCGGAGTGAGATCTGAGAATGGTTACTGGTAATCGGGAGTGTGATCTGAGGATGGTCACTGGTAAAGCGGGAGTGAGATCTGAGGATGGTTACTGGTATTCGGGAGTGAGATCTGAAGATGATTATTGGTAATCCGGAGTGATATCTGAGGATGATTACTGGTAATTGGGAGTGAGATCTGAGGATGGTTACTGGTAAACCGGAGTGAGTTCTGAGGATGGTCACTGGTAATTGGGAGTGAGACCTGAGTATGATTACTGGTATTTGGGAGTGAGATCTGAGGATGGTCACTGGTAATCTGGAGTGAGATCTGAGGATGGTCACTGGTAATCTGGAGTGAGATCTGAAGATGGTCACTGGTAATTGGGAGAGAATTCTTAGGATGGTCACTGGTAATCGGGAGTGAGATCTGAGGATGGTCACTGGTAATCGGGGGTGTATTCTGAGGATTGTTACTGGTAATTGGGAGTGAGATCTGAGGTTGTTTGCTGATAATAGGGAGTGAGATCTGAGGATGGTTACCGGCAATCCGGAGTGAAATTTGAGGAATGTCACTGGTAATCCGGAGTGATATCTGAGGATGATTACTGGTAATTGGGAGTGAGATCTGAGGATGGTCACTGGTAATCGGGAGTGAGATCTGAGGATGGTTACTGGTATTCGGGAGTGAGATCTGAGGATGATTATTGGTAATCCGGAGTGATATCTGAGGATGATTACTGGTAATCGGGAGTGAGATCTGAGGATGGTTACTGGTAATCCGGAGTGAGATCTGAGGATGATTACTGGTAATCGGGAGTGAGATCTGAGGATGATTACTGGTAATCGGGAGTGAGATCTGAGGATGGTTACTGGTAATCCGGAGTGAGATCTGAGGATGATTACTGGTAATCGGGAGTGAGATCTGAGGATGGTTACTGGTAATCGGGAGTGAGATCTGAGGATGGTGACTGGTAATTGGGAGAGAATTCTGAGGATGGTCACTGGTAATCTGTAGTGAGATCTGAGGATGGTTACTGGTAATCGGGAGTGAGATCTGAGGATGGTTACTGGTAATCGGGAGTGAATTCTGAGGATGGTCACTGGTAATCGGGAGTGAGATCTGAGGATGGTTACTGGTAATCGGGAGTGAATTCTGAGGATGGTCACTGGTAATCCCGAGTGAGATCTGAGGATGGTCACTGGTAATCCGGAGTGAGATCTGAGAATGGTTACTGGTAATCGGGAGTGTGATCTGAGGATGGTCACTGGTAATCGGGAGTGAGATCTGAGGATGGTTACTGGTATTCGGGAGTGAGATCTGAAGATGATTATTGGTAATCCGGAGTGATATCTGAGGATGATTACTGGTAATTGGGAGTGAGATCTGAGGATGGTCACTGGTAATCGGGAGTGAGATCTGAGGATGGTTACTGGTAAACCGGAGTGAGTTCTGAG
The DNA here is from genome assembly GCF_030144855.1 of Hypanus sabinus. Taxonomy (NCBI): domain Eukaryota; kingdom Metazoa; phylum Chordata; class Chondrichthyes; order Myliobatiformes; family Dasyatidae; genus Hypanus; species Hypanus sabinus. The sequence goes on along the minus strand of NW_026781225.1, from coordinate 33,899 downwards.
GATGGTCACTGGTAATTGGGAGTGAGACCTGAGTATGATTACTGGTATTTGGGAGTGAGATCTGAGGATGGTCACTGGTAATCCGGAGTGAGATCTGAGAATGGTTACTGGTAATCGGGAGTGTGATCTGAGGATGGTCACTGGTAATCGGGAGTGTGATCTGAGGATGGTAACGCTTTTCGGGAGTGAAATCTGAGGATGGTCACTGGTAATCGGGAGTGAGATCTGAGGATGGTCACTGGTAATTGGGAGTGAGATCTGAGGATGGTCACTGGTAATCGGGAGTGAGATCTGAGGATGGTTACTGGTAAACCGGAGTGAGTTCTGAGGATGGTCACTGGTAATTGGGAGTGAGACCTGAGTATGATTACTGGTATTTGGGAGTGAGATCTGAGGATGGTCACTGGTAATCCGGAGTGAGATCTGAGAATGGTTACTGGTAATCGGGAGTGTGATCTGAGGATGGTCACTGGTAATCGGGAGTGTGATCTGAGGATGGTAACGCTTTTCGGGAGTGAAATCTGAGGATGGTCACTGGTAATCGGGAGTGAGATCTGAGGATGGTCACTGGTAATCGGGATTGAGATCTGAGTATGGTCACTGGGAATCGGGAGTGAATTCTGAGGATGGTCACTGGTAATCGGGAGTGAATTCTGAGGATGGTCACTGGGAATCGGGAGTGAATTCTGAGGATGGTCACTGGTAATCGGGAGTGAATTCTGAGGATGGTCATTGGTAATCGGGAGTGAATTCTGAGAATGGTCACTGGTAATCGGGAGTGAGATCTGAGGATGGTCACTGGTAATCGGGATTGAGATCTGAGTATGGTCACTGGGAATCGGGAGTGAATTCTGAGGATGGTCACTGGGAATCGGGAGTGAATTCTGAGGATGGTCACTGGTAATCGGGAGTGAATTCTGAGGATGGTCACTGGTAATCGGGAGTGAATTCTGAGAATGGTCACTGGTAATCGGGAGTGAGATCTGAGGATGGTCACTGGTAATCGGGATTGAGATCTGAGTATGGTCACTGGGAATCGGGAGTGAATTCTGAGGATGGTCACTGGTAATTGGGAGTGAGACCTGAGGATGGTTACTGATAATCGGGAGTGAGGTCTGAGGATGGTCACTGGTAATCGGGAGTGAATTCTGAAGATGGTCACTGGTAATTGGGAGTGAGATCTGAGGACGGTTACTGGTAAACCGGAGTGAGTTCTGAGGATGGTCACTGGTAATCGGGAGTGTGATCTGAGGATGGTCACTGGTAATCGGGAGTGAGATCTGAGGATGGTTACTGGTATTCGGGAGTGAGATCTGAAGATGATTATTGGTAATCCGGAGTGATATCTGAGGATGATTACTGGTAATCCGGAGTGAGATCTGAGAATGGTTACTGGTAATCGGGAGTGTGATCTGAGGATGGTCACTGGTAATCGGGAGTGAGATCTGAGGATGGTTACTGGTATTCGGGAGTGAGATCTGAAGATGATTATTGGTAATCCGGAGTGATATCTGAGGATGATTACTGGTAATTGGGAGTGAGATCTGAGGATGGTCACTGGTAATCGGGAGTGAGATCTGAGGATGGTTACTGGTAAACCGGAGTGAGTTCTGAGGATGGTCACTGGTAATTGGGAGTGAGACCTGAGTATGATTACTGGTATTTGGGAGTGAGATCTGAGGATGGTCACTGGTAATCCGGAGTGAGATCTGAGAATGGTTACTGGTAATCGGGAGTGTGATCTGAGGATGGTCACTGGTAATCGGGAGTGTGATCTGAGGATGGTAACGCTTTTCGGGAGTGAAATCTGAGGATGGTCACTGGTAATCGGGAGTGAGATCTGAGGATGGTCACTGGTAATCGGGATTGAGATCTGAGTATGGTCACTGGGAATCGGGAGTGAATTCTGAGGATGGTCACTGGTAATCGGGAGTGAATTCTGAGGATGGTCACTGGGAATCGGGAGTGAATTCTGAGGATGGTCACTGGTAATCGGGAGTGAATTCTGAGGATGGTCATTGGTAATCGGGAGTGAATTCTGAGAATGGTCACTGGTAATCGGGAGTGAGATCTGAGTATGATTACTGGTATTTGGGAGTGAGATCTGAGGATGGTTACTGGTAATCGGGAGTGAGATCTCAGGACAGTTACTGGTAATCGGGAGTTTGATTTGAGGATGGTCACCGGTAATCGGGAGTGAGATTTGAAGATCGTCACTGGTAATCGGGAGTGAGATCTGAAGATGGTCACTGGTAATCGGGAGTGAGATCTGAAGATGGTCACTGGTAATCCGGAGTGAAATCTGAGGATGGTCACTGTTAATCGGGTCTGAGATCTGAGGATGGTTACAGGTATTTGGGAGTGAGATCTGAGGATGGTCACTGATAATCGCGAGTGAGATCTGAGGATGGTCACTGGTAATCCGGAGTGAGATCTGAGAATGGTTACTGGTAATCCGGAGTGAGATCTGAGGATGGTCACTGGTAATCGGGATTCAATTCTGAGGATGGTCACTGGTAATCGGGAGTGAGTTCTGAGGATGGTCACTGGAAATCGGGAGTGAGTTCTGAGGATGGTTACTGGTATTCGGGAGTGAATTCTGAGGATGGTTACTGGTATTCGGGAGTGAAATCTGAGGATGGTCACTGGTAATCGGGAGTGAGATCTGAGAATGGTCACTGGTAATCGGGGTTGAGATCTGAGTATGGTCACTGGGATTCGGGAGTGAATTCTGTGGATGGTCACTGGTAATCGGGAGTGAATTCTGAGGATGGTCACTGGGAATCGGGAGTGAATTCTGAGGATGGTCACTGGTAATCGGGAGTGAATTCTGAGGATCGTCACTGGTAATCGGGAGTGAATTCTGAGAATGGTCACTGGTAATCGGGAGTGAGATCTGTGGATGGTCACTGGTAATCGGGATTGAGATCTGAGTATGGTCACTGGGAATCGGGAGTGAATTCTGAGGATGGTCACTGGTAATTGGGAGTGAGACCTGAGGATGGTTACTGATAATCGGGAGTGAGGTCTGAGGATGGTCACTGGTAATCGGGAGTGAATTCTGAAGATGGTCACTGGTAATTGGGAGTGAGATCTGAGGACGGTTACTGGTAAACCGGAGTGAGTTCTGAGGATGGTCACTGGTAATCGGCAGTGAGATCTGAGGATGATTACTGGTAATTGGGAGTGAGACCTGAGGATGGTTACTGGTAATCGGGAGTGAATTCTGAGGATGGTCACTGGTAATTGGGAGTGAGATCTGAGGACGGTTACTGGTAAACCGGAGTGAGTTCTGAGGATGGTCACTGGTAATCGGGAGTGTGATCTGAGGATGGTCACTGGTAATCGGGAGTGAGATCTGAGGATGGTTACTGGTATTCGGGAGTGAGATCTGAAGATGATTATTGGTAATCCGGAGTGATATCTGAGGATGATTACTGGTAATCCGGAGTGAGATCTGAGAATGGTTACTGGTAATCGGGAGTGTGATCTGAGGATGGTCACTGGTAATCGGGAGTGAGATCTGAGGATGGTTACTGGTATTCGGGAGTGAGATCTGAAGATGATTATTGGTAATCCGGAGTGATATCTGAGGATGATTACTGGTAATTGGGAGTGAGATCTGAGGATGGTCACTGGTAATCGGGAGTGAGATCTGAGGATGGTTACTGGTAAACCGGAGTGAGTTCTGAGGATGGTCACTGGTAATTGGGAGTGAGACCTGAGTATGATTACTGGTATTTGGGAGTGAGATCTGAGGATGGTCACTGGTAATCCGGAGTGAGATCTGAGAATGGTTACTGGTAATCGGGAGTGTGATCTGAGGATGGTCACTGGTAATCGGGAGTGTGATCTGAGGATGGTAACGCTTTTCGGGAGTGAAATCTGAGGATGGTCACTGGTAATCGGGAGTGAGATCTGAGGATGGTCACTGGTAATCGGGATTGAGATCTGAGTATGGTCACTGGGAATCGGGAGTGAATTCTGAGGATGGTCACTGGTAATCGGGAGTGAATTCTGAGGATGGTCACTGGGAATCGGGAGTGAATTCTGAGGATGGTCACTGGTAATCGGGAGTGAATTCTGAGGATGGTCATTGGTAATCGGGAGTGAATTCTGAGAATGGTCACTGGTAATCGGGAGTGAGATCTGAGTATGATTACTGGTATTTGGGAGTGAGATCTGAGGATGGTTACTGGTAATCGGGAGTGAGATCTCAGGACAGTTACTGGTAATCGGGAGTTTGATTTGAGGATGGTCACCGGTAATCGGGAGTGAGATTTGAAGATCGTCACTGGTAATCGGGAGTGAGATCTGAAGATGGTCACTGGTAATCGGGAGTGAGATCTGAAGATGGTCACTGGTAATCCGGAGTGAAATCTGAGGATGGTCACTGTTAATCGGGTCTGAGATCTGAGGATGGTTACAGGTATTTGGGAGTGAGATCTGAGGATGGTCACTGATAATCGCGAGTGAGATCTGAGGATGGTCACTGGTAATCCGGAGTGAGATCTGAGAATGGTTACTGGTAATCCGGAGTGAGATCTGAGGATGGTCACTGGTAATCGGGATTCAATTCTGAGGATGGTCACTGGTAATCGGGAGTGAGTTCTGAGGATGGTCACTGGAAATCGGGAGTGAGTTCTGAGGATGGTTACTGGTATTCGGGAGTGAATTCTGAGGATGGTTACTGGTATTCGGGAGTGAAATCTGAGGATGGTCACTGGTAATCGGGAGTGAGATCTGAGAATGGTCACTGGTAATCGGGGTTGAGATCTGAGTATGGTCACTGGGATTCGGGAGTGAATTCTGTGGATGGTCACTGGTAATCGGGAGTGAATTCTGAGGATGGTCACTGGGAATCGGGAGTGAATTCTGAGGATGGTCACTGGTAATCGGGAGTGAATTCTGAGGATCGTCACTGGTAATCGGGAGTGAATTCTGAGAATGGTCACTGGTAATCGGGAGTGAGATCTGTGGATGGTCACTGGTAATCGGGATTGAGATCTGAGTATGGTCACTGGGAATCGGGAGTGAATTCTGAGGATGGTCACTGGTAATTGGGAGTGAGACCTGAGGATGGTTACTGATAATCGGGAGTGAGGTCTGAGGATGGTCACTGGTAATCGGGAGTGAATTCTGAAGATGGTCACTGGTAATTGGGAGTGAGATCTGAGGACGGTTACTGGTAAACCGGAGTGAGTTCTGAGGATGGTCACTGGTAATCGGCAGTGAGATCTGAGGATGATTACTGGTAATTGGGAGTGAGACCTGAGGATGGTTACTGGTAATCGGGAGTGAATTCTGAGGATGGTCACTGGTAATCGGGAGAGAGATTTGAAGATGGTCACGGGTAATCCGGAGTGAAATCTGAGGATGGTCACTAGTAATCGGGATTGAGATCTAAGGGTGGTTACTGGTAATCGGGAGTGAGATCTCAGGACAGTTACTGGTAATCGGGAGTTTGATTTGAGGATGGTCACCGGTAATCGGGAGTGAGATTTGAAGATCGTCACTGGTAATCGGGAGTGAGATCTGAAGATGGTCACTGGTAATCGGGAGTGAGATCTGAAGATGGTCACTGGTAATCCGGAGTGAAATCTGAGGATGGTCACTGTTAATCGGGTCTGAGATCTGAGGATGGTTACAGGTATTTGGGAGTGAGATCTGAGGATGGTCACTGATAATCGCGAGTGAGATCTGAGGATGGTCACTGGTAATCCGGAGTGAGATCTGAGAATGGCTACTGGTAATCCGGAGTGAGATCTGAGGATGGTCACTGGTAATCGGGATTCAATTCTGAGGATGGTCACTGGTAATCGGGAGTGAGATCTGAGGATGGTCACTGGAAATCGGGAGTGAGTTCTGAAGATGGTTACTGGTATTCGGGAGTGAAATCTGAGGATGGTCACTGGGAATCGGGAGTGAGATCTGAGGATGGTCACTGGTAATCGGGATTGAGATCTGTGTATAGTCACTGGGAATCGGGAGTGAATTCTGAGGATGGTCACTGGTAATCGGGAGTGAATTCTGAGGATGGTCACTGGTAATCGGGAGTGAGATCTGAGGATGGTCACTGGTAATCGGGATTGAGATCTGAGTATGGTCACTGGGAATCGGGAGTGAATTCTGAGGATGGTCACTGGTAATTGGGAGTGAGACCTGAGGATGGTCACTGGTAATCGGGAGTGAATTCTGAGGATGGTCACTGGTAATCGGGAGTGAATTCTGAGGATGGTCACTGGTAATCGGGAGTGAATTCTGAGAATGGTCACTGGTAATCGGGAGTGAGATCTGAGGATGGTCACTGGTAATCGGGAGTGAGATCTGAGGACGGTTACTGGTAAACCGAAGTGATTTCTGAGGATGGTCACTGGTAATCGGCAGTGAGATCTGAGGATGATCACTGGTAATTGGGAGTGAGACCTGAGGATGGTTACTGGTAATCGGGAGTGAATTCTGAGGATGGTCACTGGTAATCGGGAGAGAGATCTGAGGATGATTACTGGTAATTGGGAGTGAGACCTGAGGATGGTTACTGGTAATCGGGAGTGAATTCTGAGGATGGTCACTGGTAATCGGGAGAGAGATTTGAAGATGGTCACGGGTAATCCGGAGTGAAACCTGTGGATGGTCACTAATAATCGGCAGTGAGATCTGAGGATGGTTACTGGTAATCGGGAGTGAGATCTGAAGATGGTCACTGGTAATCGGGAGTGAGATCTGAAGATGGTCACTGGTAATCCGGAGTGAAATCTGTGGATGGTCACTGTTAATCGGGTCTGAGATCTGAGGATGGTTACAGGTATTTGGGAGTGAGATCTGAGGATGGTCACTGGTATTCGGGAGTGAAATCTGAGGATGGTCACTGGTAATCGGGAGTGAGATCTGAGAATGTTCACTGGTAATCGGGGTTGAGATCTGAGTATGGTCACTGGGAATCGGGAGTGAATTCTGAGGATGGTCACTGGTAATCGGGAGTGAATTCTGAGGATGGTCACTGGGAATCGGGAGTGAATTCTGAGGATGGTCACTGGTAATCGGGAGTGAATTCTGAGGATGGTCACTGGTAATCGGGAGTGAATTCTGAGAATGGTCACTGGTAATCGGGAGTGAGATCTGAGGATGGTCACTGGTAATCGGGATTGAGATCTGAGTATGGTCACTGGGAATCGGGAGTGAATTCTGAGGATGGTCACTTGTAATTGGGAGTGAGACCTGAGGATGGTTACTGATAATCGGGAGTGAGGTCTGAGGATGGTCACTGGTAATCGGGAGTGAATTCTGAAGATGGTCACTGGTAATTGGGAGTGAGATCTGAGGACCGTTACTGGTAAACCGGAGTGAATTCTGAGGATGGTCACTGGTAATCGGCAGTGAGATCTGAGGATGATTACTGGTAATTGGGAGTGAGACCTGAGGATGGTTACTGGTAATCGGGAGTGAATTCTGAGGATGGTCACTGGTAATCGGGAGAGAGATTTGAAGATGGTCACGGGTAATCCGGAGTGAAATCTGAGGATGGTCACTAGTAATCGGGATTGAGACCTGAGGATGGTTACTGATATTCGGGAGTGAGGTCTGAGGATGGTCACTGGTAATCGGGAGTGTGATCTGAGGATGGTCACTGGTAATCGGGAGTGAGATCTGAGGATGGTTACTGGTATTCGGGAGTGAGATCTGAGGATGATTATTGGTAATCCGGAGTGATATCTGAGGATGATTACTGGTAATTGGGAGTGAGATCTGAGGATGGTTACTGGTAATCCGGAGTGAGATCTGAGAATGGTTACTGGTAATCGGGAGTGTGATCTGAGGATGGTCACTGGTAATAGGGAGTGAGATCTGAGGATGGTTACTGGTATTCGGGAGTGAGATCTGAGGATGATTATTGGTAATCCGGAGTGATATCTGAGGATGATTACTGGTAATTGGGAGTGAGATCTGAGGATGGTCACTGGTAATCGGGAGTGAGATCTGAGGATGGTTACTGGTATTCGGGAGTGAGATCTGAGGATGATTATTGGTAATCCGGAGTGATATCTGAGGATGATTACTGGTAATTGGGAGTGAGATCTGAGGATGGTCACTGGTAATCGGGAGTGAGACCTGAGGATGGTTACTGGTAATCGGGAGTGAATTCTGAGGATGGTCACTGGTAATCGGGAGAGAGATTTGAAGATGGTCACTAGTAATCTGGAGTGAGATCTGAGGATGGTTACTGGTAATCGGGAGTGAGATCTGAGGATGGTTACTGGTAATCGGGAGTGAATTCTGAGGATGGTCACTGGTAATCGCGAGTGAGATCTGAGGATGGTCACTGGTAATCCGGAGTGAGATCTGAGAATGGTTACTGGTAATCGGGAGTGTGATCTGAGGATGGTCACTGGTAAAGCGGGAGTGAGATCTGAGGATGGTTACTGGTAAACCGGAGTGAGTTCTGAGGATGGTCACTGGTAATTGGGAGTGAGACCTGAGTATGATTACTGGTATTTGGGAGTGAGATCTGAGGATGGTCACTGGTAATCTGGAGTGAGATCTGAGGATGGTCACTGGTAATCTGGAGTGAGATCTGAAGATGGTCACTGGTAATTGGGAGAGAATTCTTAGGATGGTCACTGGTAATCGGGAGTGAGATCTGAGGATGGTCACTGGTAATCGGGGGTGTATTCTGAGGATTGTTACTGGTAATTGGGAGTGAGATCTGAGGTTGTTTGCTGATAATAGGGAGTGAGATCTGAGGATGGTTACCGGCAATCCGGAGTGAAATTTGAGGAATGTCACTGGTAATCCGGAGTGATATCTGAGGATGATTACTGGTAATTGGGAGTGAGATCTGAGGATGGTCACTGGTAATCGGGAGTGAGATCTGAGGATGGTTACTGGTATTCGGGAGTGAGATCTGAGGATGATTATCGGTAATCCGGAGTGATATCTGAGGATGATTACTGGTAATCGGGAGTGAGATCTGAGGATGGTTACTGGTAATCCGGAGTGAGATCTGAGGATGATTACTGGTAATCGGGAGTGAGATCTGAGGATGATTACTGGTAATCGGGAGTGAGATCTGAGGATGGTTACTGGTAATCCGGAGTGAGATCTGAGGATGATTACTGGTAATCGGGAGTGAGATCTGAGGATGGTTACTGGTAATCGGGAGTGAGATCTGAGGATGGTGACTGGTAATTGGGAGAGAATTCTGAGGATGGTCACTGGTAATCGGGAGTGAGATCTGAGGATGGTCACTGGTAATCGGGATTGAGATCTGAGTATGGTCACTGGGAATCGGGAGTGAATTCTGAGGATGGTCACTGGTAATTGGGAGTGAGACCTGAGGATGGTCACTGGTAATCGGGAGTGAATTCTGAGGATGGTCACTGGTAATCGGGAGTGAATTCTGAGGATGGTCACTGGTAATCGGGAGTGAATTCTGAGAATGGTCACTGGTAATCGGGAGTGAGATCTGAGGATGGTCACTGGTAATCGGGAGTGAGATCTGAGGACGGTTACTGGTAAACCGAAGTGATTTCTGAGGATGGTCACTGGTAATCGGCAGTGAGATCTGAGGATGATCACTGGTAATTGGGAGTGAGACCTGAGGATGGTTACTGGTAATCGGGAGTGAATTCTGAGGATGGTCACTGGTAATCGGGAGAGAGATCTGAGGATGATTACTGGTAATTGGGAGTGAGACCTGAGGATGGTTACTGGTAATCGGGAGTGAATTCTGAGGATGGTCACTGGTAATCGGGAGAGAGATTTGAAGATGGTCACGGGTAATCCGGAGTGAAACCTGTGGATGGTCACTAATAATCGGCAGTGAGATCTGAGGATGGTTACTGGTAATCGGGAGTGAGATCTGAAGATGGTCACTGGTAATCGGGAGTGAGATCTGAAGATGGTCACTGGTAATCCGGAGTGAAATCTGAGGATGGTCACTGTTAATCGGGTCTGAGATCTGAGGATGGTTACAGGTATTTGGGAGTGAGATCTGAGGATGGTCACTGGTATTCGGGAGTGAAATCTGAGGATGGTCACTGGTAATCGGGAGTGAGATCTGAGAATGGTCACTGTTAATCGGGTCTGAGATCTGAGGATGGTTACAGGTATTTGGGAGTGAGATCTGAGGATGGTCACTGGTATTCGGGAGTGAAATCTGAGGATGGTCACTGGTAATCGGGAGTGAGATCTGAGAATGTTCACTGGTAATCGGGGTTGAGATCTGAGTATGGTCACTGGGAATCGGGAGTGAATTCTGAGGATGGTCACTGGTAATCGGGAGTGAATTCTGAGGATGGTCACTGGGAATCGGGAGTGAATTCTGAGGATGGTCACTGGTAATCGGGAGTGAATTCTGAGGATGGTCACTGGTAATCGGGAGTGAATTCTGAGAATGGTCACTGGTAATCGGGAGTGAGATCTGAGGATGGTCACTGGTAATCGGGATTGAGATCTGAGTATGGTCACTGGGAATCGGGAGTGAATTCTGAGGATGGTCACTTGTAATTGGGAGTGAGACCTGAGGATGGTTACTGATAATCGGGAGTGAGGTCTGAGGATGGTCACTGGTAATCGGGAGTGAATTCTGAAGATGGTCACTGGTAATTGGGAGTGAGATCTGAGGACCGTTACTGGTAAACCGGAGTGAATTCTGAGGATGGTCACTGGTAATCGGCAGTGAGATCTGAGGATGATTACTGGTAATTGGGAGTGAGACCTGAGGATGGTTACTGGTAATCGGGAGTGAATTCTGAGGATGGTCACTGGTAATCGGGAGAGAGATTTGAAGATGGTCACGGGTAATCCGGAGTGAAATCTGAGGATGGTCACTGGAAATCGGGAGTGAGTTCTGAAGATGGTTACTGGTATTCGGGAGTGAAATCTGAGGATGGTCACTGGTAATCGGGAGTGAGATCTGAGGATGGTCACTGGTAATCGGGATTGAGATCTGAGTATGGTCACTGGGAATCGGGAGTGAATTCTGAGGATGGTCACTGGTAATCGGGAGTGAATTCTGAGGATGGTCACTGGTAATCGGGAGTGAATTCTGAGAATGGTCACTGGTAATCGGGAGTGAGATCTGAGGATGGTCACTGGTAATCGGGATTGAGATCTGAGTATGGTCACTGGGAATCGGGAGTGAATTCTGAGGATGGTCACTGGTAATTGGGAGTGAGACCTGAGGATGGTCACTGGTAATCGGGAGTGAATTCTGAGGATGGTTACTGGGAATCGGGAGTGAGATCTGAGGATGGTTACTGGGAATCGGGAGTGAGATCTGAGGATGGTTACTGGGAATCGGGAGTGAGATCTGAGGATGGTTACTACTAATCGGGAGTGAGATCTGAGTATGATTACTGGTATTTGGGAGTGAGACCTGAGGATGGTCGCTGGTAATCGGGAGTGAATTCTGAGGATGGTTGCTGGTCTTCGGGAGAGAGATCTGAAGATGGTCACTGGTAATTGGGAGTGAGATCTGAGGATGGTTACTGGTAAACCGGAGTGAGATCTGAGAATGGTTACTGGTAATCGGGAGTGAGATCTGAGGATGGTTGCTGGTAATTGGGAGTGAGATCTGAGGATGGTTACTGGTAAACCGGAGTGAGTTCTGAGGATGGTCTCTGTGAATCGGGAGTGAGATCTGAGGATGGTCACCGGTAATCGGGAGAGAGATTTGTAGATGGTCACTGGAATTCGGGAGTGAGATCGGAGGATGGTCACTGGTAATCGGGAGTGAGGTCTGAGGATGGTCACTGTGAATCGGGAGTGAGATCTGAGGATGGTCACTGGTAATCGGGAGTGAGATCTGAGGATGGTTACTGGTAATCCGGAGTGAGATCTGAGAATGGTTACTGGTAATCGGGAGTGTGATCTGAGGATGGTCACTGGTAATAGGGAGTGAGATCTGAGGATGGGTACTGGTATTCGGGAGTGAGATCTGAGGATGATTATTGGTAATCCGGAGTGATATCTGAGGATGATTACTGGTAATTGGGAGTGAGATCTGAGGATGGTCACTGGTAATCGGGAGTGAGATCTGAGGATGGTTACTGGTATTCGGGAGTGAGATCTGAGGATGATTATTGGTAATCCGGAGTGATATCTGAGGATGATTACTGGTAATTGGGAGTGAGATCTGAGGATGGTTACTGGTAATCCGGAGTGAGATCTGAGAATGGTTACTGGTAATCGGGAGTGTGATCTGAGGATGGTCACTGGTAATAGGGAGTGAGATCTGAGGATGGTTACTGGTATTCGGGAGTGAGATCTGAGGATGATTATTGGTAATCCGGAGTGATATCTGAGGATGATTACTGGTAATTGGGAGTGAGATCTGAGGATGGTCACTGGTAATCGGGAGTGAGATCTGAGGATGGTTACTGGTATTCGGGAGTGAGATCTGAGGATGATTATTGGTAATCCGGAGTGATATCTGAGGATGATTACTGGTAATTGGGAGTGAGATCTGAGGATGGTCACTGGTAATCGGGAGTGAGACCTGAGGATGGTTACTGGTAATCGGGAGTGAATTCTGAGGATGGTCACTGGTAATCGGGAGAGAGATTTGAAGATGGTCACTAGTAATCTGGAGTGAGATCTGAGGATGGTTACTGGTAATCGGGAGTGAGATCTGAGGATGGTTACTGGTAATCGGGAGTGAATTCTGAGGATGGTCACTGGTAATCGCGAGTGAGATCTGAGGATGGTCACTGGTAATCCGGAGTGAGATCTGAGAATGGTTACTGGTAATCGGGAGTGTGATCTGAGGATGGTCACTGGTAAAGCGGGAGTGAGATCTGAGGATGGTTACTGGTATTCGGGAGTGAGATCTGAAGATGATTATTGGTAATCCGGAGTGATATCTGAGGATGATTACTGGTAATTGGGAGTGAGATCTGAGGATGGTTACTGGTAAACCGGAGTGAGTTCTGAGGATGGTCACTGGTAATTGGGAGTGAGACCTGAGTATGATTACTGGTATTTGGGAGTGAGATCTGAGGATGGTCACTGGTAATCTGGAGTGAGATCTGAGGATGGTCACTGGTAATCTGGAGTGAGATCTGAAGATGGTCACTGGTAATTGGGAGAGAATTCTTAGGATGGTCACTGGTAATCGGGAGTGAGATCTGAGGATGGTCACTGGTAATCGGGGGTGTATTCTGAGGATTGTTACTGGTAATTGGGAGTGAGATCTGAGGTTGTTTGCTGATAATAGGGAGTGAGATCTGAGGATGGTTACCGGCAATCCGGAGTGAAATTTGAGGAATGTCACTGGTAATCCGGAGTGATATCTGAGGATGATTACTGGTAATTGGGAGTGAGATCTGAGGATGGTCACTGGTAATCGGGAGTGAGATCTGAGGATGGTTACTGGTATTCGGGAGTGAGATCTGAGGATGATTATTGGTAATCCGGAGTGATATCTGAGGATGATTACTGGTAATCGGGAGTGAGATCTGAGGATGGTTACTGGTAATCCGGAGTGAGATCTGAGGATGATTACTGGTAATCGGGAGTGAGATCTGAGGATGATTACTGGTAATCGGGAGTGAGATCTGAGGATGGTTACTGGTAATCCGGAGTGAGATCTGAGGATGATTACTGGTAATCGGGAGTGAGATCTGAGGATGGTTACTGGTAATCGGGAGTGAGATCTGAGGATGGTGACTGGTAATTGGGAGAGAATTCTGAGGATGGTCACTGGTAATCTGTAGTGAGATCTGAGGATGGTTACTGGTAATCGGGAGTGAGATCTGAGGATGGTTACTGGTAATCGGGAGTGAATTCTGAGGATGGTCACTGGTAATCGGGAGTGAGATCTGAGGATGGTTACTGGTAATCGGGAGTGAATTCTGAGGATGGTCACTGGTAATCCCGAGTGAGATCTGAGGATGGTCACTGGTAATCCGGAGTGAGATCTGAGAATGGTTACTGGTAATCGGGAGTGTGATCTGAGGATGGTCACTGGTAATCGGGAGTGAGATCTGAGGATGGTTACTGGTATTCGGGAGTGAGATCTGAAGATGATTATTGGTAATCCGGAGTGATATCTGAGGATGATTACTGGTAATTGGGAGTGAGATCTGAGGATGGTCACTGGTAATCGGGAGTGAGATCTGAGGATGGTTACTGGTAAACCGGAGTGAGTTCTGAGGATGGTCACTGGTAATTGGGAGTGAGACCTGAGTATGATTACTGGTATTTGGGAGTGAGATCTGAGGATGGTCACTGGTAATCCGGAGTGAGATCTGAGAATGGTTACTGGTAATCGGGAGTGTGATCTGAGGATGGTCACTGGTAATCGGGAGTGTGATCTGAGGATGGTAACGCTTTTCGGGAGTGAGACCTGAGGATAGTCGCTGGTAATCGGTTGTGTATTCTGAGGATGGTTGCTGTTAATCGGGAGTGAGATCGGAGGATGGTAACTGGTAATCGGGAGTGAGGTCTGAGGATGGTCACTGTGAATCGGGAGTGAGATCTGAGGATGGTCACTGGTAATCGGGAGTGAGATCTGAGGATGGTTACTGGTAATCCGGAGTGAGATCTGAGAATGGTTACTGGTAATTGGGAGTGAGATCTGAGGATGGTCACTGGTAATCGGGAGTGAGATCTGAGGATGGTTACTGGTATTCGGGAGTGAGATCTGAGGATGATTATTGGTAATCCGGAGTGATATCTGAGGATGATTACTGGTAATTGGGAGTGAGATCTGAGGATGGTCACTGGTAATCGGGAGTGAGATCTGAGGATGATTACGGGTAATTGGGAATGAGACCTGAGGATGGTTACTGGTAATCGGGAGTGAATTCTGAGGATGGTCACTGGTAATCGGGAGAGAGATTTGAATATGGTCACTAGTAATCTGGAGTGAGATCCGCGGATGGTTACTGGTAATCGGGAGTGAGATCTGAGGATGGTTACTGGTAATTGGGAGAGAATTCTGAGGATTGTCAATGGTAATCTGTAGTGAGATCTGAGGATGGTTACTGGTAATCGGGAGTGAGATCTGAGGATGGTTATTGGTAATCCGGAGTGATATCTGAGGATGGTCACTGGTAATCGGGAGTGAATTCTGAGGATGGTCACTGGTAATCGGGAGTGAATTCTGAGAATGGTCACTGGTAATCGGGAGTGAGATCTGAGGATGGTCACTGGTAATCGGGATTGAGATCTGAGTATGGTCACTGGGAATCGGGAGTGAATTCTGAGGATGGTCACTGGTAATTGGGAGTGAGACCTGAGGAAGGTCACTGGTAATCGGGAGTGAATTCTGAGGATGGTTACTGGGAATCGGGAGTGAGATCTGAGGATGGTTACTGGGAATCGGGAGTGAGATCTGAGGATGGTTACTACTAATCGGGAGTGAGATCTGAGTATGATTACTGGTATTTGGGAGTGAGACCTGAGGATGGTCGCTGGTAATCGGGAGTGAATTCTGAGGATGGTTGCTGGTCTTCGGGAGAGAGATCTGAAGATGGTCACTGGTAATTGGGAGTGAGATCTGAGGATGGTTACTGGTAAACCGGAGTGAGATCTGAGAATGGTTACTGGTAATCGGGAGTGAGATCTGAGGATGGTTGCTGGTAATTGGGAGTGAGATCTGAGGATGGTTACTGGTAAACCGGAGTGAGTTCTGAGGATGGTCTCTGTGAATCGGGAGTGAGATCTGAGGATGGTCACCGGTAATCGGGAGAGAGATTTGTAGATGGTCACTGGAATTCGGGAGTGAGATCGGAGGATGGTCACTGGTAATCGGGAGTGAGGTCTGAGGATGGTCACTGTGAATCGGGAGTGAGATCTGAGGATGGTCACTGGTAATCGGGAGTGAGATCTGAGGATGGTTACTGGTAATCCGGAGTGAGATCTGAGAATGGTTACTGGTAATCGGGAGTGTGATCTGAGGATGGTCACTGGTAATAGGGAGTGAGATCTGAGGATGGGTACTGGTATTCGGGAGTGAGATCTGAGGATGATTATTGGTAATCCGGAGTGATATCTGAGGATGATTACTGGTAATTGGGAGTGAGATCTGAGGATGGTCACTGGTAATCGGGAGTGAGATCTGAGGATGGTTACTGGTATTCGGGAGTGAGATCTGAGGATGATTATTGGTAATCCGGAGTGATATCTGAGGATGATTACTGGTAATTGGGAGTGAGATCTGAGGATGGTTACTGGTAATCCGGAGTGAGATCTGAGAATGGTTACTGGTAATCGGGAGTGTGATCTGAGGATGGTCACTGGTAATAGGGAGTGAGATCTGAGGATGGTTACTGGTATTCGGGAGTGAGATCTGAGGATGATTATTGGTAATCCGGAGTGATATCTGAGGATGATTACTGGTAATTGGGAGTGAGATCTGAGGATGGTCACTGGTAATCGGGAGTGAGATCTGAGGATGGTTACTGGTATTCGGGAGTGAGATCTGAGGATGATTATTGGTAATCCGGAGTGATATCTGAGGATGATTACTGGTAATTGGGAGTGAGATCTGAGGATGGTCACTGGTAATCGGGAGTGAGACCTGAGGATGGTTACTGGTAATCGGGAGTGAATTCTGAGGATGGTCACTGGTAATCGGGAGAGAGATTTGAAGATGGTCACTAGTAATCTGGAGTGAGATCTGAGGATGGTTACTGGTAATAGGGAGTGAGATCTGAGGATGGTTACTGGTAATCGGGAGTGAATTCTGAGGATGGTCACTGGTAATCGCGAGTGAGATCTGAGGATGGTCACTGGTAATCCGGAGTGAGATCTGAGAATGGTTATTGGTAATCGGGAGTGTGATCTGAGGATGGTCACTGGTAAAGCGGGAGTGAGATCTGAGGATGGTTACTGGTATTCGGGAGTGAGATCTGAAGATGATTATTGGTAATCCGGAGTGATATCTGAGGATGATTACTGGTAATTGGGAGTGAGATCTGAGGATGGTTACTGGTAAACCGGAGTGAGTTCTGAGGATGGTCACTGGTAATTGGGAGTGAGACCTGAGTATGATTACTGGTATTTGGGAGTGAGATCTGAGGATGGTCACTGGTAATCTGGAGTGAGATCTGAGGATGGTCACTGGTAATCTGGAGTGAGATCTGAAGATGGTCACTGGTAATTGGGAGAGAATTCTTAGGATGGTCACTGGTAATCGGGAGTGAGATCTGAGGATGGTCACTGGTAATCGGGGGTGTATTCTGAGGATTGTTACTGGTAATTGGGAGTGAGATCTGAGGTTGTTTGCTGATAATAGGGAGTGAGATCTGAGGATGGTTACCGGCAATCCGGAGTGAAATTTGAGGAATGTCACTGGTAATCCGGAGTGATATCTGAGGATGATTACTGGTAATTGGGAGTGAGATCTGAGGATGGTCACTGGTAATCGGGAGTGAGATCTGAGGATGGTTACTGGTATTCGGGAGTGAGATCTGAGGATGATTATTGGTAATCCGGAGTGATATCTGAGGATGATTACTGGTAATCGGGAGTGAGATCTGAGGATGGTTACTGGTAATCCGGAGTGAGATCTGAGGATGATTACTGGTAATCGGGAGTGAGATCTGAGGATGATTACTGGTAATCGGGAGTGAGATCTGAGGATGGTTACTGGTAATCCGGAGTGAGATCTGAGGATGATTACTGGTAATCGGGAGTGAGATCTGAGGATGGTTACTGGTAATCGGGAGTGAGATCTGAGGATGGTGACTGGTAATTGGGAGAGAATTCTGAGGATGGTCACTGGTAATCTGTAGTGAGATCTGAGGATGGTTACTGGTAATCGGGAGTGAGATCTGAGGATGGTTACTGGTAATCGGGAGTGAATTCTGAGGATGGTCACTGGTAATCGGGAGTGAGATCTGAGGATGGTTACTGGTAATCGGGAGTGAATTCTGAGGATGGTCACTGGTAATCCCGAGTGAGATCTGAGGATGGTCACTGGTAATCCGGAGTGAGATCTGAGAATGGTTACTGGTAATCGGGAGTGTGATCTGAGGATGGTCACTGGTAATCGGGAGTGAGATCTGAGGATGGTTACTGGTATTCGGGAGTGAGATCTGAAGATGATTATTGGTAATCCGGAGTGATATCTGAGGATGATTACTGGTAATTGGGAGTGAGATCTGAGGATGGTCACTGGTAATCGGGAGTGAGATCTGAGGATGGTTACTGGTAAACCGGAGTGAGTTCTGAGGATGGTCACTGGTAATTGGGAGTGAGACCTGAGTATGATTACTGGTATTTGGGAGTGAGATCTGAGGATGGTCACTGGTAATCCGGAGTGAGATCTGAGAATGGTTACTGGTAATCGGGAGTGTGATCTGAGGATGGTCACTGGTAATCGGGAGTGTGATCTGAGGATGGTAACGCTTTTCGGGAGTGAGACCTGAGGATGGTCGCTGGTAATCGGTTGTGTATTCTGAGGATGGTTGCTGTTAATCGGGAGTGAGATCGGAGGATGGTAACTGGTAATCGGGAGTGAGGTCTGAGGATGGTCACTGTGAATCGGGAGTGAGATCTGAGGATGGTCACTGGTAATCGGGAGTGAGATCTGAGGATGGTTACTGGTAATCCGGAGTGAGATCTGAGAATGGTTACTGGTAATTGGGAGTGAGATCTGAGGATGGTCACTGGTAATCGGGAGTGAGATCTGAGGATGGTTACTGGTATTCGGGAGTGAGATCTGAGGATGATTATTGGTAATCCGGAGTGATATCTGAGGATGATTACTGGTAATTGGGAGTGAGATCTGAGGATGGTCACTGGTAATCGGGAGTGAGATCTGAGGATGATGACGGGTAATTGGGAATGAGACCTGAGGATGGTTACTGGTAATCGGGAGTGAATTCTGAGGATGGTCACTGGTAATCGGGAGAGAGATTTGAATATGGTCACTAGTAATCTGGAGTGAGATCCGCGGATGGTTACTGGTAATCGGGAGTGAGATCTGAGGATGGTTACTGGTAATTGGGAGAGAATTCTGAGGATGGTCAATGGTAATCTGTAGTGAGATCTGAGGATGGTTACTGGTAATCGGGAGTGAGATCTGAGGATGGTTACTGGTAATCGGGAGTGAATTCTGAGGATGGTCACTGGTAATCGCGAGTGAGATCTGAGGATGGTCACTGGTAATCCGGAGTGAGATCTGAGAATGGTTACTGGTAATCGGGAGTGTGATCTGAGGATGGTCACTGGGAATCGGGAGTGAGATCTGAGGACGATTATTGGTATTCGGGAGTGAGATCTGAGGATGATTACTGGTATTCGGGAGTGAGATCTGAGGATGATTATTGGTATTCGGGAGTGAGATCTGAGGATGATTACTGGTAATCGGGAGTGAGATCTGAGGATGGTTACTGGTAATCCGGAGTGAGATCTGAGGATGATTACTGGTAATCGGGAGTGAGATCTGAGGATGGTTACTGGTAATCGGGAGTGAGATCTGAGGATGGTGACTGGTAATTGGGAGAGAATTCTGAGGATGGTCGCTGGTAATCTGGAGTGAGATCTGAGGATGGTTCCTGGTAATAGGGAGTGAGATCTGAGGATGGTTACTGGTAATCGGGTGTGAATTTTGAGGATGGTCACTGGTAATCGCGAGTGAGATCTGAGAATGGTTACTGGTAATCGGGAGTGTGATCTGAGGATGGTCACTGGTAATTGGGAGTGAGATCTGAGGATGGTTACTGGTAAACCGGAGTGAGTTCTGAGGATGGTCACTGTGAATCGGGAGTGAGATCTGAGGATGGTTATTGGTAATCGGGAGTGAGATCTGAGTATGGTCACCGGTAATCGGGAGAGAGATTTGTAGATGTTCACTGGTAATCGGGAGTGAGATCGGAGGATGGTCACTGGTAATCGGGAGTGAGGTCTGAGGATGGTCACTGTGAATCGGGAGTGAGATCTGAGGATGGTCACTGGTAATCGGGAGTGAGATCTGAGGATGGTTAATGGTAATCCGGAGTGAGATCTTAGAATGGTTACTGGTAATCGGGAGTGTGATCTGAGGATGGTCACTGGTAATCGGGAGTGAGATCTGAGGATGGTTACTGGTATTCGGGAGTGAGATCTGAGGATGATTATTGGTAATCCGGAGTGATATCTGAGGATGATTACTGGTAATTGGGAGTGAGATCTGAGGATGGTCACTGGTAATCGGGAGTGAGATCTGAGGATGATTACGGGTAATTGGGAATGAGACCTGTGGATGGTTACTGGTAATCGGGAGTGAATTCTGAGGATGGTCACTGGTAATCGGGAGATAGATTTGAAGATGGTCACTAGTAATCTGGAGTGAGATCTGCGGATGGTTACTGGTAATCGGGAGTGAGATCTGAGGATGGTTACTGGTAATTGGGAGAGAATTCTGAGGATGGTCACTGGTAATCTGTAGTGAGATCTGAGGATGGTTACTGGTAATCCGGAGTGAGATCTGACGATGGTCCCTGGGAATCGGGAGTGAGATCTGAGGACGATTATTGGTATTCGGGAGTGAGATCTGAGGATGATTACTGGTATTCGGGAGTGAATTCTGAGGATGGTTGCTGGTCTTCGGGAGAGAGATCTGAAGATGGTCACTGGTAATTGGGAGTGAGATCTGAGGATGGTTACTGGTAAACCGGAGTGAGATCTGAGAATGGTTACTGGTAATCGGGAGTGAGATCTGAGGATGGTTGCTGGTAATTGGGAGTGAGATCTGAGGATGGTTACTGGTAAACCGGAGTGAGTTCTGAGGATGGTCTCTGTGAATCGGGAGTGAGATCTGAGGATGGTCACCGGTAATCGGGAGAGAGATTTGTAGATGGTCACTGGAATTCGGGAGTGAGATCGGAGGATGGTCACTGGTAATCGGGAGTGAGGTCTGAGGATGGTCACTGTGAATCGGGAGTGAGATCTGAGGATGGTCACTGGTAATCGGGAGTGAGATCTGAGGATGGTTACTGGTAATCCGGAGTGAGATCTGAGAATGGTTACTGGTAATCGGGAGTGTGATCTGAGGATGGTCACTGGTAATAGGGAGTGAGATCTGAGGATGGGTACTGGTATTCGGGAGTGAGATCTGAGGATGATTATTGGTAATCCGGAGTGATATCTGAGGATGATTACTGGTAATTGGGAGTGAGATCTGAGGATGGTCACTGGTAATCGGGAGTGAGATCTGAGGATGGTTACTGGTATTCGGGAGTGAGATCTGAGGATGATTATTGGTAATCCGGAGTGATATCTGAGGATGATTACTGGTAATTGGGAGTGAGATCTGAGGATGGTTACTGGTAATCCGGAGTGAGATCTGAGAATGGTTACTGGTAATCGGGAGTGTGATCTGAGGATGGTCACTGGTAATAGGGAGTGAGATCTGAGGATGGTTACTGGTATTCGGGAGTGAGATCTGAGGATGATTATTGGTAATCCGGAGTGATATCTGAGGATGATTACTGGTAATTGGGAGTGAGATCTGAGGATGGTCACTGGTAATCGGGAGTGAGATCTGAGGATGGTTACTGGTATTCGGGAGTGAGATCTGAGGATGATTATTGGTAATCCGGAGTGATATCTGAGGATGATTACTGGTAATTGGGAGTGAGATCTGAGGATGGTCACTGGTAATCGGGAGTGAGACCTGAGGATGGTTACTGGTAATCGGCAGTGAATTCTGAGGATGGTCACTGGTAATCGGGAGAGAGATTTGAAGATGGTCACTAGTAATCTGGAGTGAGATCTGAGGATGGTTACTGGTAATCGGGAGTGAGATCTGAGGATGGTTACTGGTAATCGGGAGTGAATTCTGAGGATGGTCACTGGTAATCGCGAGTGAGATCTGAGGATGGTCACTGGTAATCCGGAGTGAGATCTGAGAATGGTTACTGGTAATCGGGAGTGTGATCTGAGGATGGTCACTGGTAAAGCGGGAGTGAGATCTGAGGATGGTTACTGGTATTCGGGAGTGAGATCTGAAGATGATTATTGGTAATCCGGAGTGATATCTGAGGATGATTACTGGTAATTGGGAGTGAGATCTGAGGATGGTTACTGGTAAACCGGAGTGAGTTCTGAGGATGGTCACTGGTAATTGGGAGTGAGACCTGAGTATGATTACTGGTATTTGGGAGTGAGATCTGAGGATGGTCACTGGTAATCTGGAGTGAGATCTGAGGATGGTCACTGGTAATCTGGAGTGAGATCTGAAGATGGTCACTGGTAATTGGGAGAGAATTCTTAGGATGGTCACTGGTAATCGGGAGTGAGATCTGAGGATGGTCACTGGTAATCGGGGGTGTATTCTGAGGATTGTTACTGGTAATTGGGAGTGAGATCTGAGGTTGTTTGCTGATAATAGGGAGTGAGATCTGAGGATGGTTACCGGCAATCCGGAGTGAAATTTGAGGAATGTCACTGGTAATCCGGAGTGATATCTGAGGATGATTACTGGTAATTGGGAGTGAGATCTGAGGATGGTCACTGGTATTCGGGAGTGAGATCTGAGGATGATTATTGGTAATCCGGAGTGATATCTGAGGATGATTACTGGTAATCGGGAGTGAGATCTGAGGATGGTTACTGGTAATCCGGAGTGAGATCTGAGGTTGATTACTGGTAATCGGGAGTGAGATCTGAGGATGATTACTGGTAATCGGGAGTGAGATCTGAGGATGGTTACTGGTAATCCGGAGTGAGATCTGAGGATGATTACTGGTAATCGGGAGTGAGATCTGAGGATGGTTACTGGTAATCGGGAGTGAGATCTGAGGATGGTGACTGGTAATTGGGAGAGAATTCTGAGGATGGTCACTGGTAATCTGTAGTGAGATCTGAGGATGGTTACTGGTAATCGGGAGTGAGATCTGAGGATGGTTACTGGTAATCGGGAGTGAATTCTGAGGATGGTCACTGGTAATCGGGAGTGAGATCTGAGGATGGTTACTGGTAATCGGGAGTGAATTCTGAGGATGGTCACTGGTAATCCCGAGTGAGATCTGAGGATGGTCACTGGTAATCCGGAGTGAGATCTGAGAATGGTTACTGGTAATCGGGAGTGTGATCTGAGGATGGTCACTGGTAATCGGGAGTGAGATCTGAGGATGGTTACTGGTATTCGGGAGTGAGATATGAAGATGATTATTGGTAATCGGGAGTGATATCTGAGGATGATTACTGGTAATTGGGAGTGAGATCTGAGGATGGTCACTGGTAATCGGGAGTGAGATCTGAGGATGG
This sequence comes from Hypanus sabinus, assembly GCF_030144855.1. Taxonomy (NCBI): domain Eukaryota; kingdom Metazoa; phylum Chordata; class Chondrichthyes; order Myliobatiformes; family Dasyatidae; genus Hypanus; species Hypanus sabinus. The sequence continues at coordinate 10,697 of NW_026781225.1, read as the reverse complement.
TTACTGGTAAACCGGAGTGAGTTCTGAGGATGGTCACTGGTAATTGGGAGTGAGACCTGAGTATGATTACTGGTATTTGGGAGTGAGATCTGAGGATGGTCACTGGTAATCCGGAGTGAGATCTGAGAATGGTTACTGGTAATCGGGAGTGTGATCTGAGGATGGTCACTGGTAATCGGGAGTGTGATCTGAGGATGGTAACGCTTTTCGGGAGTGAGACCTGAGGATGGTCGCTGGTAATCGGTTGTGTATTCTGAGGATGGTTGCTGTTAATCGGGAGTGAGATCGGAGGATGGTAACTGGTAATCGGGAGTGAGATCTGAGAATGGTTACTGGTAATCGGGAGTGTGATCTGAGGATGGTCACTGGTAATAGGGAGTGAGATCTGAGGATGGTTACTGGTATTCGGGAGTGAGATCTGAGGATGATTATTGGTAATCCGGAGTGATATCTGAGGATGATTACTGGTAATTGGGAGTGAGATCTGAGGATGGTCACTGGTAATCGGGAGTGAGATCTGAGGATGGTTACTGGTATTCGGGAGTGAGATCTGAGGATGATTATTGGTAATCCGGAGTGATATCTGAGGATGATTACTGGTAATTGGGAGTGAGATCTGAGGATGGTCACTGGTAATCGGGAGTGAGACCTGAGGATGGTTACTGGTAATCGGGAGTGAATTCTGAGGATGGTCACTGGTAATCGGGAGAGAGATTTGAAGATGGTCACTAGTAATCTGGAGTGAGATCTGAGGATGGTTACTGGTAATCGGGAGTGAGATCTGAGGATGGTTACTGGTAATCGGGAGTGAATTCTGAGGATGGTCACTGGTAATCGCGAGTGAGATCTGAGGATGGTCACTGGTAATCCGGAGTGAGATCTGAGAATGGTTACTGGTAATCGGGAGTGTGATCTGAGGATGGTCACTGGTAAAGCGGGAGTGAGATCTGAGGATGGTTACTGGTATTCGGGAGTGAGATCTGAAGATGATTATTGGTAATCCGGAGTGATATCTGAGGATGATTACTGGTAATTGGGAGTGAGATCTGAGGATGGTTACTGGTAAACCGGAGTGAGTTCTGAGGATGGTCACTGGTAATTGGGAGTGAGACCTGAGTATGATTACTGGTATTTGGGAGTGAGATCTGAGGATGGTCACTGGTAATCTGGAGTGAGATCTGAGGATGGTCACTGGTAATCTGGAGTGAGATCTGAAGATGGTCACTGGTAATTGGGAGAGAATTCTTAGGATGGTCACTGGTAATCGGGAGTGAGATCTGAGGATGGTCACTGGTAATCGGGGGTGTATTCTGAGGATTGTTACTGGTAATTGGGAGTGAGATCTGAGGTTGTTTGCTGATAATAGGGAGTGAGATCTGAGGATGGTTACCGGCAATCCGGAGTGAAATTTGAGGAATGTCACTGGTAATCCGGAGTGATATCTGAGGATGATTACTGGTAATTGGGAGTGAGATCTGAGGATGGTCACTGGTATTCGGGAGTGAGATCTGAGGATGATTATTGGTAATCCGGAGTGATATCTGAGGATGATTACTGGTAATCGGGAGTGAGATCTGAGGATGGTTACTGGTAATCCGGAGTGAGATCTGAGGATGATTACTGGTAATCGGGAGTGAGATCTGAGGATGATTACTGGTAATCGGGAGTGAGATCTGAGGATGGTTACTGGTAATCCGGAGTGAGATCTGAGGATGATTACTGGTAATCGGGAGTGAGATCTGAGGATGGTTACTGGTAATCGGGAGTGAGATCTGAGGATGGTGACTGGTAATTGGGAGAGAATTCTGAGGATGGTCACTGGTAATCTGTAGTGAGATCTGAGGATGGTTACTGGTAATCGGGAGTGAGATCTGAGGATGGTTACTGGTAATCGGGAGTGAATTCTGAGGATGGTCACTGGTAATCGGGAGTGAGATCTGAGGATGGTTACTGGTAATCGGGAGTGAATTCTGAGGATGGTCACTGGTAATCCCGAGTGAGATCTGAGGATGGTCACTGGTAATCCGGAGTGAGATCTGAGAATGGTTACTGGTAATCGGGAGTGTGATCTGAGGATGGTCACTGGTAATCGGGAGTGAGATCTGAGGATGGTTACTGGTATTCGGGAGTGAGATCTGAAGATGATTATTGGTAATCCGGAGTGATATCTGAGGATGATTACTGGTAATTGGGAGTGAGATCTGAGGATGGTCACTGGTAATCGGGAGTGAGATCTGAGGATGGTTACTGGTAAACCGGAGTGAGTTCTGAGGATGGTCACTGGTAATTGGGAGTGAGACCTGAGTATGATTACTGGTATTTGGGAGTGAGATCTGAGGATGGTCACTGGTAATCCGGAGTGAGATCTGAGAATGGTTACTGGTAATCGGGAGTGTGATCTGAGGATGGTCACTGGTAATCGGGAGTGTGATCTGAGGATGGTAACGCTTTTCGGGAGTGAGACCTGAGGATGGTCGCTGGTAATCGGTTGTGTATTCTGAGGATGGTTGCTGTTAATCGGGAGTGAGATCGGAGGATGGTAACTGGTAATCGGGAGTGAGGTCTGAGGATGGTCACTGTGAATCGGGAGTGAGATCTGAGGATGGTCACTGGTAATCGGGAGTGAGATCTGAGGATGGTTACTGGTAATCCGGAGTGAGATCTGAGAATGGTTACTGGTAATTGGGAGTGAGATCTGAGGATGGTCACTGGTAATCGGGAGTGAGATCTGAGGATGGTTACTGGTATTCGGGAGTGAGATCTGAGGATGATTATTGGTAATCCGGAGTGATATCTGAGGATGATTACTGGTAATTGGGAGTGAGATCTGAGGATGGTCACTGGTAATCGGGAGTGAGATCTGAGGATGATTACGGGTAATTGGGAATGAGACCTGAGGATGGTTACTGGTAATCGGGAGTGAATTCTGAGGATGGTCACTGGTAATCGGGAGAGAGATTTGAATATGGTCACTAGTAATCTGGAGTGAGATCCGCGGATGGTTACTGGTAATCGGGAGTGAGATCTGAGGATGGTTACTGGTAATTGGGAGAGAATTCTGAGGATGGTCAATGGTAATCTGTAGTGAGATCTGAGGATGGTTACTGGTAATCGGGAGTGAGATCTGAGGATGGTTACTGGTAATCGGGAGTGAATTCTGAGGATGGTCACTGGTAATCGCGAGTGAGATCTGAGGATTGTCACTGGTAATCCGGAGTGAGATCTGAGAATGGTTACTGGTAATCGGGAGTGTGATCTGAGGATGGTCACTGGGAATCGGGAGTGAGATCTGAGGACGATTATTGGTATTCGGGAGTGAGATCTGAGGATGATTACTGGTATTCGGGAGTGAGATCTGAGGATGATTATTGGTATTCGGGAGTGAGATCTGAGGATGATTACTGGTAATCGGGAGTGAGATCTGAGGATGGTTACTGGTAATCCGGAGTGAGATCTGAGGATGATTACTGGTAATCGGGAGTGAGATCTGAGGATGGTTACTGGTAATCGGGAGTGAGATCTGAGGATGGTGACTGGTAATTGGGAGAGAATTCTGAGGATGGTCGCTGGTAATCTGGAGTGAGATCTGAGGATGGTTCCTGGTAATAGGGAGTGAGATCTGAGGATGGTTACTGGTAATCGGGTGTGAATTTTGAGGATGGTCACTGGTAATCGCGAGTGAGATCTGAGAATGGTTACTGGTAATCGGGAGTGTGATCTGAGGATGGTCACTGGTAATTGGGAGTGAGATCTGAGGATGGTTACTGGTAAACCGGAGTGAGTTCTGAGGATGGTCACTGTGAATCGGGAGTGAGATCTGAGGATGGTTATTGGTAATCGGGAGTGAGATCTGAGTATGGTCACCGGTAATCGGGAGAGAGATTTGTAGATGTTCACTGGTAATCGGGAGTGAGATCGGAGGATGGTCACTGGTAATCGGGAGTGAGGTCTGAGGATGGTCACTGTGAATCGGGAGTGAGATCTGAGGATGGTCACTGGTAATCGGGAGTGAGATCTGAGGATGGTTAATGGTAATCCGGAGTGAGATCTTAGAATGGTTACTGGTAATCGGGAGTGTGATCTGAGGATGGTCACTGGTAATCGGGAGTGAGATCTGAGGATGGTTACTGGTATTCGGGAGTGAGATCTGAGGATGATTATTGGTAATCCGGAGTGATATCTGAGGATGATTACTGGTAATTGGGAGTGAGATCTGAGGATGGTCACTGGTAATCGGGAGTGAGATCTGAGGATGATTACGGGTAATTGGGAATGAGACCTGAGGATGGTTACTGGTAATCGGGAGTGAATTCTGAGGATGGTCACTGGTAATCGGGAGATAGATTTGAAGATGGTCACTAGTAATCTGGAGTGAGATCTGCGGATGGTTACTGGTAATCGGGAGTGAGATCTGAGGATGGTTACTGGTAATTGGGAGAGAATTCTGAGGATGGTCACTGGTAATCTGTAGTGAGATCTGAGGATGGTTACTGGTAATCCGGAGTGAGATCTGACGATGGTCACTGGGAATCGGGAGTGAGATCTGAGGACGATTATTGGTATTCGGGAGTGAGATCAGAGGATGATTACTGGTATTCGGGAGTGAGATCTGAGGATGATTATTGGTATTCGGGAGTGAGATCTGAGGATGATTACCGGTATTCGGGAGTGAGATCTGAGGATGATTACTGGTAATCGGGAGTGAGATCTGAGGATGGTTACTGGTAATCCGGAGTGAGATCTGAGGATGATTACTGGTAATCGGGAGTGAGATCTGAGGATGGTTACTGGTAATCGGGAGTGAGATCTGAGGATGGTGACTGGTAATTGGGAGAGAATTCTGAGGATGGTCACTGGTAATCTGTAGTGAGATCTGAGGATGGTTACTGGTAATCGGGAGTGAGATCTGAGGATGGTTACTGGTAATCGGGAGTGAATTCTGAGGATGGTCACTGGTAATCGGGAGTGAGATCTGAGGATGGTTACTGGTAATCGGGAGTGAATTCTGAGGATGGTCACTGGTAATCGCGAGTGAGATCTGAGGATGGTCACTGGTAATCGGGAGTGAATTCTGAGGATGGTCACTGGTAATCGGGAGTGAGATCTGAGGATGGTTACTGGTAATCGGGAGTGAATTCTGAGGATGGTCACTGGTAATCGCGAGTGAGATCTGAGGATGGTCACTGGTAATCCGGAGTGAGATCTGAGAATGGTTACTGGTAATCGGGAGTGTGATCTGAGGATGGTCACTGGTAATCGGGAGTGAGATCTGAGGATGGTTACTGGTAAACCGGAGTGAGTTCTGAGGATGGTCACTGGTAATTGGGAGTGAGACCTGAGTATGATTACTGGTATTTGGGAGTGAGATCTGAGGATGGACACTGGTAATCTGGAGTGAGATCTGAGGATGGTTACTGGTAATCGGGAGTGAAATCTGAGGACGGTTACTGGTAATTGGGAGAGAATTCTTAGGATGGTCACTGGTAATCGGGAGTGAGATCTGAGGATGGTTACTAGTAATTGGGAGTGAGACCTGAGGATGGTCGCTGGTAATCGGGAGTGAATTCTGAGGATGGTTGCTGGTCTTCGGGAGAGAGATCTGAAGATGGTCACTGGTAATTGGGAGTGAGATCTGAGGATGGTCACTGGTAATCGGGAGTGAATTCTGAGGATGGTCACTGGGAATCGGGAGTGAGATCTGAGGATGATTATTGGTAATCCGGAGTGATATCTGAGGATGATTACTGGTAATCGGGAGTGTGATCTGAGGATGGTCGCTGGTAATCGGTTGTGAATTCTGAGGATGGTTGCTGGTAATTGGGAGTGAGATCTGAGGATGGTTACTGGTAAACCGGAGTGAGTTCTGAGGATGGTCACTGTGAATCGGGAGTGAGATCTGAGTATGGTCACCGGTAATCGGGAGAGAGATTTGTAGTTGGTCACTGGTAATCGGGAGTGAGATCGGAGGATGGTCACTGGTAATCGGGAGTGAGGTCTGAGGAAGGTCACTGTGAATCGGGAGTGAGATCTGAGGATGGTCACTGGTAATCGGGAGTGAGATCTGAGGATGGTTACTGGTAATCCGGAGTGAGATCTGAGAATGGTTACTGGTAATCGGGAGTGTGATCTGAGGATGGTCACTGGTAATCGGGAGTGAGATCTGAGGATGGTTACTGGTATTCGGGAGTGAGATCTGAGGATGATTATTGGTAATCCGGAGTGATATCTGAGGATGATTACTGGTAATCGGGAGTGAGATCTGAGGATGGTCACTGGTAATCGGGAGTGAGATCTGAGGATGATTACGGGTAATTGGGAATGAGACCTGAGGATGGTTACTGGTAATCGGGAGTGAATTCTGAGGATGGTCACTGGTAATCGGGAGAGAGATTTGAAGATGGTCACTAGTAATCTGGAGTGAGATCTGCGGATGGTTACTGGTAATCGGGAGTGAGATCTGAGGATGGTTACTGGTAATTGGGAGAGAATTCTGAGGATGGTCACTGGTAATCTGTAGTGAGATCTGAGGATGGTTACTGGTAATCGGGAGTGAGATCTGAGGATGGTTACTGGTAATCGGGAGTGAATTCTGAGGATGGTCACTGGTAATCGGGAGTGAGATCTGAGGATGGTCACTGGTAATCCGGAGTGAGATCTGAGAATGGTTACTGGTAATCGGGAGTGTGATCTGAGGATGGTCACTGGTAATCGGGAGTGAGATCTGAGGATGGTTACTGGTATTCGGGAGTGAGATCTGAAGATGATTATTGGTAATCCGGAGTGATATCTGAGGATGATTACTGGTAATTGGGAGTGAGATCTGAGGATGGTCACTGGTAATCGGGAGTGAGATCTGAGGATGGTTACTGGTAAACCGGAGTGAGTTCTGAGGATGGTCACTGGTAATTGGGAGTGAGACCTGAGTATGATTACTGGTATTTTGGAGTGATATCTGAGGATGATTATTGGTAATCTGGAGTGAGATCTGAGGATGGTCACTGGTAATCGGGAGTGAGATCTGAGGATTTTTACTGGTAATTGGGAGTGAGATCTGAGGTTGTTTGCTGATAATAGGGAGTGAGATCTGAGGATGGTTACCGGCAATCCGGAGTGAAATCTGAGGAATGTCAGTGGTAATCGGGAGTGAGGTCTGAGGATGGTCACTGGTAATCGGGAGTGAGATCTGAAGATGATCACTGGTAATCGGTGGTGAATTCTGAGGATGGCTATTGGTAATCTGGAGTGAATTCTGAGGATGGTCACTGGTAATCGGGAGTGAGATCTGAGGATGGTTACTGGTAATCGGGAGTGAGATCTGAGGATGGTTACTGGTAATCGGGAGTGAGATCTGAGTATGGTTACTGGTAATCGGGAGTGAGATCTGAGGATGGTTACTACTAATCCGGAGTGAGATCTGAGTATGATTACTGGTAATTGGGAGTGAGATCTGAGGATGGTTACTGGTAAACCGGAGTGAGTTCTGAGGATGGTCACTGTGAATCGGGAGTGAGATCTGAGGATGGTTATTGGTAATCGGGAGTGAGATCTGAGGATGGTCACTGGTAATCGGGAGTGAGATCTGAGTATGGTCACCGGTAATCGGGAGAGAGATTTGTAGATGGTCACTGGTAATCGGGAGTGAGATCGGAGGATGGTCACTGGTAATCGGGAGTGAGGTCTGAGGATGGTCACTGTGAATCGGGAGTGAGATCTGAGGATGGTCACTGGTAATCGGGAGAGAGATTTGTAGATGGTCACTGGTAATCGGGAGTGAGATCTGAGGATGGTTACTGGTATTCGGGAGTGAGATCTGAGGATGATTATTGGTAATCCGGAGTGATATCTGAGGATGATTACTGGTAATCGGGAGTGAGATCTGAGGATGGTTACTGGTAATCCGGAGTGAGATCTGAGGATGATTACTGGTAATCGGGAGTGAGATCTGAGGATGATTACTGGTAATCGGGAGTGAGATCTGAGGATGGTTACTGGTAATCCGGAGTGAGATCTGAGGATGATTACTGGTAATCGGGAGTGAGATCTGAGGATGGTTACTGGTAATCGGGAGTGAGATCTGAGGATGGTGACTGGTAATTGGGAGAGAATTCTGAGGATGGTCACTGGTAATCTGTAGTGAGATCTGAGGATGGTTACTGGTAATCGGGAGTGAGATCTGAGGATGGTTACTGGTAATCGGGAGTGAATTCTGAGGATGGTCACTGGTAATCGGGAGTGAGATCTGAGGATGGTTACTGGTAATCGGGAGTGAATTCTGAGGATGGTCACTGGTAATCTGTAGTGAGATCTGAGGATGGTTACTGGTAATCGGGAGTGAGATCTGAGGATGGTTACTGGTAATCGGGAGTGAATTCTGAGGATGGTCACTGGTAATCGGGAGTGAGATCTGAGGATGGTTACTGGTAATCGGGAGTGAATTCTGAGGATGGTCACTGGTAATCCCGAGTGAGATCTGAGGATGGTCACTGGTAATCCGGAGTGAGATCTGAGAATGGTTACTGGTAATCGGGAGTGTGATCTGAGGATGGTCACTGGTAATCGGGAGTGAGATCTGAGGATGGTTACTGGTATTCGGGAGTGAGATCTGAAGATGATTATTGGTAATCCGGAGTGATATCTGAGGATGATTACTGGTAATTGGGAGTGAGATCTGAGGATGGTCACTGGTAATCGGGAGTGAGATCTGAGGATGGTTACTGGTAAACCGGAGTGAGTTCTGAGGATGGTCACTGGTAATTGGGAGTGAGACCTGAGTATGATTACTGGTATTTGGGAGTGAGATCTGAGGATGGTCACTGGTAATCCGGAGTGAGATCTGAGAATGGTTACTGGTAATCGGGAGTGTGATCTGAGGATGGTCACTGGTAATCGGGAGTGTGATCTGAGGATGGTAACGCTTTTCGGGAGTGAGACCTGAGGATGGTCGCTGGTAATCGGTTGTGTATTCTGAGGATGGTTGCTGTTAATCGGGAGTGAGATCGGAGGATGGTAACTGGTAATCGGGAGTGAGGTCTGAGGATGGTCACTGTGAATCGGGAGTGAGATCTGAGGATGGTCACTGGTAATCGGGAGTGAGATCTGAGGATGGTTACTGGTAATCCGGAGTGAGATCTGAGAATGGTTACTGGTAATTGGGAGTGAGATCTGAGGATGGTCACTGGTAATCGGGAGTGAGATCTGAGGATGGTTACTGGTATTCGGGAGTGAGATCTGAGGATGATTATTGGTAATCCGGAGTGATATCTGAGGATGATTACTGGTAATTGGGAGTGAGATCTGAGGATGGTCACTGGTAATCGGGAGTGAGATCTGAGGATGATTACGGGTAATTGGGAATGAGACCTGAGGATGGTTACTGGTAATCGGGAGTGAATTCTGAGGATGGTCACTGGTAATCGGGAGAGAGATTTGAATATGGTCACTAGTAATCTGGAGTGAGATCCGCGGATGGTTACTGGTAATCGGGAGTGAGATCTGAGGATGGTTACTGGTAATTGGGAGAGAATTCTGAGGATGGTCAATGGTAATCTGTAGTGAGATCTGAGGATGGTTACTGGTAATCGGGAGTGAGATCTGAGGATGGTTACTGGTAATCGGGAGTGAATTCTGAGGATGGTCACTGGTAATCGCGAGTGAGATCTGAGGATGGTCACTGGTAATCCGGAGTGAGATCTGAGAATGGTTACTGGTAATCGGGAGTGTGATCTGAGGATGGTCACTGGGAATCGGGAGTGAGATCTGAGGACGATTATTGGTATTCGGGAGTGAGATCTGAGGATGATTACTGGTATTCGGGAGTGAGATCTGAGGATGATTATTGGTATTCGGGAGTGAGATCTGAGGATGATTACTGGTAATCGGGAGTGAGATCTGAGGATGGTTACTGGTAATCCGGAGTGAGATCTGAGGATGATTACTGGTAATCGGGAGTGAGATCTGAGGATGGTTACTGGTAATCGGGAGTGAGATCTGAGGATGATTCCTGGTAATAGGGAGTGAGATCTGAGGATGGTTACTGGTAATCGGGTGTGAATTTTGAGGATGGTCACTGGTAATCGCGAGTGAGATCTGAGAATGGTTACTGGTAATCGGGAGTGTGATCTGAGGATGGTCACTGGTAATTGGGAGTGAGATCTGAGGATGGTTACTGGTAAACCGGAGTGAGTTCTGAGGATGGTCACTGTGAATCGGGAGTGAGATCTGAGGATGGTTATTGGTAATCGGGAGTGAGATCTGAGTATGGTCACCGGTAATCGGGAGAGAGATTTGTAGATGTTCACTGGTAATCGGGAGTGAGATCGGAGGATGGTCACTGGTAATCGGGAGTGAGGTCTGAGGATGGTCACTGTGAATCGGGAGTGAGATCTGAGGATGGTCACTGGTAATCGGGAGTGAGATCTGAGGATGGTTAATGGTAATCCGGAGTGAGATCTTAGAATGGTTACTGGTAATCGGGAGTGTGATCTGAGGATGGTCACTGGTAATCGGGAGTGAGATCTGAGGATGGTTACTGGTATTCGGGAGTGAGATCTGAGGATGATTATTGGTAATCCGGAGTGATATCTGAGGATGATTACTGGTAATTGGGAGTGAGATCTGAGGATGGTCACTGGTAATCGGGAGTGAGATCTGAGGATGGTCACTGTGAATCGGGAGTGAGATCTGAGGATGGTCACTGG